>NC_048219.1:47128679-47267864 GCF_002007445.2 Ailuropoda melanoleuca
TTTTTTTTTACTAAAAGAATAATAGAAAATAAAGTAAATAATATTTTCCTGCCAAAATGCTTGAGTGGGGATGGGGTGCCGAGTGATTCTGAGCTGTGGTCGAGGTAGATCTGGTCTTTTTTGCAGTATTAGTTTGATTCAATTCACAACTGGCTTTAAAAGTTTTCGGGATGGGATTGAGATTTTTCCATCATTAGGAGACAGGCTCTGTGCGCTGTTGAGACTCCTGAAATCTCTTTGTGCCTTACAACAATGCCTTCAGCTTTCCGAACCTACGGGAGCTCTCTCTCTGCCTACAGCAAGGATGTCAGATTTTGGAATTGTTTGGAAGTTTTCTTTGTTCTCTGGTCTTGCTTCAGGATTTATGCACCTGAAATCTCTCTCCTCCCTCTTGCCCTGCTGCCAACTTCAAAGGATAGCTGCTTATACTCTCTGAAGGTCCAGAATGCCTTGGAAAGTTTTCTCTCAGCTCTCTTGCCTCACTCATCAACATCTCACTGAAATTGTAGAATGCCTTGCATGGGTCTCTTCAGTGCTCCTGCCCTATTCCTTGTTCTCCCCTGGCTGCCTGCCTTGCACGCTCCCAGCTCTCCTGCTCTGCCCTCAGGCTTTGGCACACTGCCCCCAGCACTGCCTGAAGACCTCAGAGAAGGGGAGGTGTGCGGATTCTGATTTTGTCTGAGGGTGTGGCTCCATGTAATTCCAACCTGTGATATCTGCCTATTTGTAGCCATTAAAAGTTCTTTAAAAGTTTGTTTTCTCCTTATCCTTATCTCTGGTAAATTCTTCCTCCCTCTACTTTCCAAAAGGCAGGAGACCAGCCATGTGTCTCTTCTCTTCTATGAAGGCATGTCATTTTCTGGAATATGGTTAATTTAGGTTTCTTTGTATTCTCAGCTCCACAGTGGTTTCTAAATCTTACCCAGCTTGTTTCTGGTAATTAGTTAGAGAGCAATGGTTTCTTACAACCTTGTATATCCAAACCAGCGATCTCCCCCCCTTGGTTTTCAGAGAACAAAAAAATGCTTTATTTTCATATTTAATAGGTTTATATAATATTCACTTAAGTTAGGTCATTGCTATAACTACCTAGTTGCCATGATCAGTTTGAAGACGAAACTAAATCTGAGTCAACACAGAAGTTAACTGGTAGAAAGAGAAATGCAGGAGCACTTTCAGCTTCAAGTACTTACGACATGGGCATCTGCAAGTAGGTTTTAAACTGGGTCATGGAGAACTCTCCAACAGCCAAAACAAAACAAAAAGAACAAAGCTGTAACAAATTTGACTCTGTAGAATACTGACATAAAAGTAGTGCTTTAAATAAATGAAAACTCTCCATTAGGAATGCTAATTATGTATAGTTCTCAAACTAGCAAACAAAGTATAAAATCTTTACTGGTTCAACTCAAATGTTAGTTTATACTGCAAACATGTTTATACTTACTATATTGCTCAGTCGCTCTATTTGGCTTCTCTACTGTTAGGAAATTGATTATCCATATGTTGGATTGTCTTTCTCTGTCTTGCATACCTATTAATTAGGTATGTAATTGCTTTAATCTCTTTTTTATCTGTATTTTTTATCATCTTAAATAATTCTGTTACGTTAGCAATGTAATTTTCAGCAATTATTATTCTATTCATCGTCCTTTATAGCTACCCATTGATTTCACAATAATGTTTTAATTGTCACTTTCTTTCTTTAGGTACTGAATGACTCTCCTTTTGCCCTTACTCTTTAAGTTCATGACAAAATCACTTAATCTCATGACACACACACACATTGATATATACACAAATACACACGTGTATATTCTGATGCTTGTCAAATTTGTATCTGTAGCTCGGACCACTTCCATATGCAACTGCTTAGTTGACTTGACAGCTCCACTTCAATGTCTAATAGGTGCCTCAAACATGTCCCAAACTTAGCTTCTTATCTGTCCCACATACCTACCTAAAGCTACTCTCCTATAATCCTCCCTAACTCAACTATTGGCAATTCCATATTTTCAGTTCTTCACACCAAAAGAACTTGGGATTATCCTTGACTGCATTGCTTCTCTCATACATCCAATCTTGTAAGCTCTACCTTCAAATTATATCCAAAATTTAATCATCTTTCAGGCTACCACTGCTACCATCTACCATCTTGATCCTGATCTATCTATCATCCGTCTCTCCAGTTATATTTGACCATTAGCTCTTTCCTGAGACCTTATCAAATTCCTTCCATAGAGATTACTTGGAGAGGGGATTTGCCATTCCTGTGTGAGAGACACCCTCAAGCTTTGGCTCATTTCGGTTTAGTTACTGAAATGGTCTTTAAACAGGGTAGGAGGGGTGTCTGGGAGGCTCAGTCTTTAAGCGTCTGCCTTTGGTTCAGGGCATGATCCCAGGATCCTGGGCTCGAGCCTGCATCCGGCTCCCTGCTCCGCTGGGAGCCTGCTTATTCCTCTCCCACTGCCTCTCCTTGTGTTCCCTCTCTTGCTGGCCGTCTCTCTCTCTGTCAAATAAATAAATAAAATCTTAAAAAAAAAACAAAAACAAAAACAGGGTAGGAGGGTGGTTGTTTGGGAACCAAGGCTTTTCAGAATGCAGTTCTTATTCACAGTTGCTGGATTTTGAAATTTACTGACCATTTTATTTGGTTGTATGGTGGATTTTTTTTTCCCTTAAGGGACACATTTCTCTGGTACAGCTTTAATCTACCACCCTAAACTTGTAATCTACCTTTGCTACACACTTTGCGTGTACCATCCTTTGAAACTTCACAGCAACCTTGTGAAATAAATAGCATTATTCTCTTTTATGAATGTAAAATTAGGCTTAGAGAAGACCCAGTACTCAAAGTTAGCTCTTCTGATCCTAAACAAGAGGTTTTTTGCTTTTGCCATTTCTCCATACTGCATGCATGTCTAAAACATCCTTTAAAGGACCAGCTGTCTTCAATGTAGTAAGATACCTGATACACAAGCTGTAGATCCCAATAATCCTTTGTTGGTCAGAAAGGGGAGAGGATGTTCCTCAGTATGGGGGTGGGTCTGAGAAAGATGACTCTTTGAGCATGTTAAAAGTTTGGTTCAGACAGAGGGTGAGATGAGGAGGAGATTGGGGGAGGGGGATGATGATATCCCAGTGTAACATCTTGTCATTCCTAGAGAAAAAAAAATGAAATTGTCAGAAATATGGTAAAATATAAAATTTGATACTGTATGAAATCAATAATGTATATTGAGAACCATCACTTCAGGTTAAAAATGGTGACTTGAATATACACATTTGGATTCAATTCTTCCCTGAAACCTATTGAGTTGTTTGTTTTTAAATAGACAAATTGCAAAGACAGAGAGAATGGGAAAGAAGGCAGCAACAGCAACTTCAGAAGCTAGAAAACATGTTGATGAGTGGTAACTGACCTTGCAGATTTGAGNCAACTTCAGAAGCTAGAAAACATGTTGATGAGTGGTAACTGACCTTGCAGATTTGAGAAAACAGCCCCTTAAGTTATCGGTGGGAAAAGCTGAGAAGCAACATGACTTATGCCCAGGAAACCTGAAGAATCTCCGAACTGGTTAGCACCCCTACCTCTGGAAGTGGGGATGAAGGGAGGACTAGAATTGGGGGACATAACTGAAAGCGGTGAGTTTGTCAGATTCCCTCCTGCCCTCCACTCAGCTGAAGGACTTGAGGTTTATTCTCGGAACAGGGGGACACCAAGTACAGTTCAGGGATCTGGTGTACATTTACTCAATCTTGAGGTCTCTAAGCTTCTCCCATCTCTCAGCACCCCAAATGCGTACAGCTAAGCATATGGCCTCCACACACATGATTGAAAGAGTCTTTTCTGGAACTGATCAGGGCAAGAAAATAGATCCCAAAATGCTAACAGTGGAAGGGGCATGAAAGCACCCAGTGAGATCATCTTACAGAGAAGAATCAGTAGCCAAATCCCACCCACACTCACAGAACTGTCGCTCAGCTTTTTAATTTCATACTCTTAAATACAAGTCAATAGTTAATGATCATTAGATCTTGGAGGCAGGCACCTAATCTGGAAGAGTGAGACCCCAAAAAACAAATAAAAGAAACTTAGAAAAACCAAAGCTATGCAGGAAGGAGAAATATTAAAAAATATAACAATTGTTAAAATTCTCTGAGGTAAAAGGAGATAATATATCCATAATACATGCACAGAATTCTGTAAAAAGGAGAAGGAATATTCAAAGAAAAAAGGCCCTTGAATATTAAAAAATATGATGGAGGCTTAAAAAAAACTTTCTGCAATCATATTTTAATTTAAAAAATGCAAAAAATGAAATTTTAATTTTAATTAGAAATTAATGTGATTTAATTTTTAAAAACCTCAATCATATGCTTAATATCCAAGGCCTCTTTTTATTCTTTGAATGTCTTTTCCCTTTTTATAGAGTTCTATACATTTGTTATTTGGAAAATATCATGGGTATTTTCTATTTGTCCTTCCACTTCCATTTTCTCTTGCCATTTATAGTGGACAGACCCTAGGTTGACCACCATCCAGTGCTTCACACTATATAATCCCCAGCTTTGAGTGTGAGCAGGTTGTTGACCTGCTTCTAACAAATAGAATACGGCAAAGGTGATGGGATGCTACTCCCATGATTAGAATACACCATATGGCAAGGATGATGGGCTGACACTTCCTTGAGTAAGCTAAGTAATATGGTAAAGGTAATAAGATGTCACTCCTATGTTAACTTGATAATTCGATGTCACATTATGATTTAAGCATACATACATATCTTCATCTTGCTAGCATGCACTAGAGAGACTCTCCTGCTGACCTTGAAGAAATCAGCTTCCACGTTGTGGATTGCCTATGGAAAGGTTGACACGACAAGGAATTGCAGGTAGCCTCTTGGACCGGAGAGGCTTACACCAGCCAAAGCCAGCAAAAAGCCAGATCCTTCCGTCATAGGGTCGCAAAGAAATTGCCAACAAACCTGAAAGCCTAGAAGTGAATTCTTCCCTAGTCAAGCCTCCACACCAACACCTTTATTGTAGCCTGCTGAGATCCTGAGGCAGAGAATCCCACAGAGAATCAGCCTGACACCTGAGCCACAGAAACCATGAGATAATAGGTATTGTTTTAAGCCATTGAGTTTTGGCAACTTTCAAGTTACTTTCAAGTTACCTCAGCATTAGAAAACTAAGGAAGTTTACAGACCTGCCTCAGTGGTTAAGATGCTGGTCTCTGTGAACAACTGCCTGGGTTCCAAATTCACTTACTTGAACAAATTACTGAACCTCTTTGTTCCTCAGTTCCATCCTGTATAAAATGGGGATAATAATAGTACTTTTCTCAGTGAATATCTTTAAAGATTAAATGAAGAAATATATGTAAAGCACTAGAATAGTGCCTTGCACATAATAAGAACTATGTGTTTGCTATTATAATAATTATATATTATATAAATATAATAATTAATATATGTAATTATAATAATTACAATGATCAACTAATAAATATAATATAATATAAAATATAATATAAAATAATATAAATAAGTAACACAAATTAACATGAAATAATAAAATGAAAGTAAATAAACATAATTAAATAGTGATAAATGACACAAAATAAAAAATAATTTATGCATTACTATCATTATATCAGTTAGGATGGATGAGGTTATGTAGCAAAAACAAAAATCTCAAAATCTGAATGACTATAAACACAAATATTTATTTCTTGCTTACAATAAATGTCCACTGCTGACAGCAGCAGTCTCTGTTTGCTGTATTCTCATAGACCCAGGCTAATGGAGCTGCTACCACTTTCAATGTTGCCAGGCACTGTATCACAGTGAATAAAGCTCTGGAGAGTCTCACCTTCATAATTAAATGCTCCAGCCTGGAAGTGCCAAACCCTATTTCTGCTTACAACTCATTGGCTCCATCCATCTTCTAAGGGAACCCAAAACATGCAATCCTATCATTCATTCAAAAGTGGAGAAAAAAGAAATGTTTGGCAAAAAGGCTACCACTTTTGTTATTGTCAGTGTTTGACTCTTTATTCTATGAATGTGTTTTGATATATAAAAACTAAGAAAGAAAATAATGTGCCATCTAGACTCAAAAAGGGTTATAATTATTGTTGTCCAAAGGTTGTCTCAGAAATTGGACTCCTCTAAGCCTCATTTGGATAGAAGTTATTGGAAAACAAATCACTGACTTTCAACATATTTCAAATACACAAGATACCTTTGCATCTTAGTACTATAGACATTTTACTAAATAGACATGTTCTTTTAGAAAATTAACCTATTGCAATTCTACTTGTTCTGCTGCACTCTCAAAAGCATTGATTTTTATTTCCTCAAGATAGAGACGACAAACAGGAAAACTCCAAGGGCCATCATGTGGAAAGCTTCATCACTGCCCTTGGTTGAGCTCCCAAACTGTATAGTCATATTCTATTTCCAGAGCTTGACAATTGCTCCTCCTCCTACTCCAAGAAATGAGGCCTATAAACAAGGCACATACTGGTTTGAGGGAGATCCTCAGAGGCCAGGAGCAGAGCAAAGTAAGCAGAGTTCATTGCACTTTTGTTGTCTTCTGTGACTAACATTGGACCTTCACAATGTGATTTTCTGAGAAAAAGCTATGTCCCTACTCTACACTGTATACTTAAATAATTCCGGACTAAATAACTCTTAAAATATATAAATAGATGAATATATATAAATAGATGATCATCAGGTGGTAAAAGCTTTTCTAAACTTGACTGTAAATAAAATAAACAGATTTGACAATGTAAAAAAACTGAAAGACAAATCATAATCGAGAG
This sequence comes from Ailuropoda melanoleuca, assembly GCF_002007445.2. Classification (NCBI taxonomy): domain Eukaryota; kingdom Metazoa; phylum Chordata; class Mammalia; order Carnivora; family Ursidae; genus Ailuropoda; species Ailuropoda melanoleuca. The sequence goes on from NC_048219.1 coordinate 47,135,515, forward strand.
GGTTTTGTTTCCTAAGAATAATGAAAACGTAGAAAAGGATACTACCACAGAAAACAAGCAAAGAAAGGAAAATTTCCAAAAGAAGAAATACAAATGAGTAATATGATGTATAATTTATTTAAAATTAAAATGAAAATGATATTTTGTTTGGACTCTTTGCTAAAAGATAACACGGTTTATAATAATCATCGTCTGTGAGCTTATGGAAAATGGGCACTAACGTTTGTTAAGAGTAATGCAACTTGGTTCAACTTTTCCAGAAGATAATTTTCAATATGCTTCAAAGACCCTAAAATTATTCTTCAGCTTGGCAATTGTATTTCTATAAATTTCCACATGGAAATAACCAGAAGTTAATTGAAAACAACCTAGAAGGCTCCAGGAGGAAGGCTAACCTCCTTCAGGGTTCGGAGCCTAAAGTTAGTTCAAAAGTGGTCCTTTGGCAGTCTTCATCCTTCAGTCTTTCTTTTAGTCAAAATGAGTGATAAGCCAGACCCTGAAGTAAAGAAGTCTGACAGATCGAAACTGAAGAAAACTAAAACTGAAGAAAAAAAGTAATTTTCCCTCAAAGGAAACTATCCAGCAGAAGAAAGTGTGTTCAAACACTATAAAATGGGAATCTTCCCTCAAGAGCAAATTTCAGCATTGCCTGAGTATTTTGATTTTTGACTTGTTTTTTTGTAAACCTATGTGTTTGTAGAGATTTTAGGCATTTTCTGTTGCTTTCTCACCCATACATCCTGGCTAGGAGGTCAGAAGGAGCCAATGTTCCCTTATGCTCATTTTTAAACTTTCCTTTGGTGCATAAACTCTACCTGGCAAATGCTGTCAGTAATTTCACCATTGATGACTTTTGTGTGAGAAGTCCTTTAACCCCCTATAGGATAAGCCACTTAAAAAAGGGGGGGGGTGCCTGGGTGGCTCAGTTGTTAAGCGTCTGTCTTCGGCTCAGGGTGTGATCCCAGAGTCCTGGGATCAAGCCCCACATCAGGCTTCTCCACTGGGAGCCTGCTTCTTCCTCTCCCACTCCCCCTGCCTGTGTTCCCCTCTCTTGCTGGCTGTCTCTCTCTCTGTCAAATAAATAAAAAAAATCTTAAAAAAAAAAAAAAAACCCCAATGTGGGGCTTGAACTCATGACCTGGATATCAAGAGTTCCATGTTCCACCCACTGAGCCAGCCAGGTGCACCTAGGTAAGATAAGCCACTTTCTACAGTGGGGGCCACCATTGTTCCATAGTCATCATGAAGTGCCATGTGTTTGCACCTTCCCACAGTTAATTTTCATTTCTACTGTAGCAATAAAATAATAAATATAATTTAAAAAAAGAAAACAACCTAAATATTCTCAAGTAAGAGACTGGTAAAATAAATTGCTATAATCCAAATAATGAAACACTAGCAGACATTTTACATTATTTACTAACAAAAACATCAAATGAAATGAGAAAATTATCATGCTTATTGTTAAGTGAAAAAGGAAAACTAAAATATTAAGAATGGTATGATTGGCTTAACTAAATAATAAATAATTAAATAATATTTAAATATATACACAATATATACATGTGTATGTATACACTATATATATATATTAAACATATATAAATATAGGAACAAAAGCTGGAAAGCTATAAACCAAGGTTACCAATGGTAATATATCTCTAGATGAGGAACAATGAAGTGACTTTTTTCCCCTTCTTTTAATTTAAAAACTTGTATTAATTTTGAAACAGTCTAAGATTTACAAAAAAGGTGTAGGTGCTGTGCAAAAATATTTTATTTCCTGGACCATTTAAGAGTTACTTGCCAACATGTTGCCCAAATACCCAGGAATACTTTAGTGTGTATTTCCTACGAATTAGAACGTTCTTTTTTTTTTTTAATAAAAATTTTTTATTATGTTATGTGTTATGTTAGTATTCTTATACATAGCTACAATAAAACTACCAAAATCATGAAAATAACATTGATGCTACCATCTAATCCTCAACCCCATTCAATTTCCACTAAATGTCTCCAAAATGCATACTGTAGCAAAATAAATCTAGCTCAGAATCACATGTTGCGCTTGATCCTCATGTCTCGTTAGTCTCCTTTGTTCTGCAATAGTTTTTTGGTCTTACCTTGACTTTCACAACCTTGACACTTTTAAAGTTTATAAGCCAGTGATTTTGTAGAGTGTCTCTCTATTACTGTTTGTCTGGTATTCCCTCATGATTATATTCTGGCTAAGCATCAGTGGCAGGAATATCAAAAAGTGATCGTGTGTTCTTCTCATTGCATCACCATCAGGTAGCTCATTATTTTGATTTGCTAGCATTACAATGATGTTCATTCTAATCATTTCATTAAATTTGTGTCTCTCAGGTTTGATCAATGTAAAGTTACTCCTTCCTTATTTGTAATTAAGCAGNTTTCCTTATTTGTAATTAAGAAGTACCTTTTTTAAAAAAGATTTTGTTTATTTATTTGACAGAGAGAGCCAGAGAGCACAAGCTGGGGTGGGGAGGGGGGAATGGCAGGGGGAGAGAGAGAAGCAGGCTCCCCTGTTGAGCAGGGAGCCTGACATAGGGCTCCATTCCAGGACCCTAGGATCATGGCCTGAGACCAAGGCAGACACTTAACCAACTGAGCCACCCAGGCGCCCTCAAGAAGTACTTTTATAGGGAGATATTTTGGGACTATGTAAACATCCTTCAATTTTTAAATTTATATCACTAAGGATTCATGGTTTCCTATTTTATTTTAATCATTAATAATATTTATTTGGGTGTTTAGTTTATCTCCTATTTGAGCAGTAGAAGCTAATTCATGNAGGATCATGGCCTGAGCCCAAGGCAGACACTTAACCAACTGAGCCACCCAGGCGCCCTTAAGAAGTACTTTTATAGGGAGATATTTTGGGACTATGTAAACATCCTTCAATTTTTAAATTTATATCACTAAGGATTCATGGTTTCCTATTTTATTTTAATCATTAATAATATTTATTTGGGTGTTTAGTTTATCTCCTATTTGAGCAGTAGAAGCTAATTCATGCTGGTTTCTGTGTGTGTTTTGGCATGCTCCCATGATTCACTGAGTACTTCTTTGATTTCTGTCACAATGTGCTCTGAGCTCATCTCTTATTTTCTTTGCCGCAGTCCTGGAATCAGTCATTTCTCCAAGAAGCCCTGGTTCTGGGGCACCTGGGTGGTTCAGCCATTGGGTGTCTGCCTTCAGCTCAGGTCATGATCCTAGGGTCCTGGAATCGAGCCCTGCATCTGGCTCCCTGCTCGGCGGGAAGCCTTCTTCTCCCTCTCACACTCCCCTTGTTTGTGTTCCCTCTCTCACTGTCTCTCTCTGTCAAATAAATAAAAAAAATAGATAGATAAATAAATAAATAAATAAAAGAAGCCCTGGNCAGACACTTAACCAACTGAGCCACCCAGGCGCCCTCAAGAAGTACTTTTATAGGGAGATATTTTGGGACTATGTAAACATCCTTTGATTTTTAAATTTATATCACTAAGGATTCATGGTTTCCTATTTTATTTTAATCGTTAATAATATTTATTTGGGTGTTTAGTTTATCTCCTATTTGAGCAGTAGAAGCTAATTCATGCTGGTTTCTGTGTGTGTTTTGGCATGCTCCCATGATTCACTGAGTACTTCTTTGATTTCTGTCACAATGTGCTCTGAGCTCATCTCTTATTTTCTTTGCCGCAGTCCTGGAATCAGTCATTTCTCCAAGAAGCCCTGGTTCTGGGGCACCTGGGTGGTTCAGCCATTGGGTGTCTGCCTTCAGCTCAGGTCGTGATCCCAGGGTCCTGGAATCGAGCCCTGCATCTGGCTCCCTGCTCGGCGGGAAGCCTTCTTCTCCCTCTCACACTCCCCTTGTTTGTGTTCCCTCTCTCACTGTCTCTCTCTGTCAAATAAATAAAAAAAATAGATAGATAAATAAATAAATAAATAAATAAATAAATAAATAAATAAAAGAAGCCCTGGTTCCTTTTAATGGAGAACGGTACATAAAAGCCAAGATCTTGGAGGTAGATGGGCTCCTTGTTACTGGTATGTCCTTGTTCTCCAGCCCTCTCAGTGTACAGAGCTGCAGAAGACACGTATCTGCATCTGTATCTACTAGTAGATCTATCTATAGTTATTGAAATCTATGAGTGTTCTGTAATACGAACCTAGAAATGAATTCTGAGAGGGTGAGATGATGGAAAACTTTGTAGAGGTCAAGCAAAAGAGTTTGGATTTTATAATAGCTAGTGGATGTTTACTAATTTAAAAATGGGACATGAGGGAGACTAATCTAGCAGTGATTCAGGGGATGAAAAAATGAACTTAAAGCTAAGAGCTAAGAAGTGTTTGCTAGGGCCTAATTATGATAATAGAAACAATTCAGTCTAATACAGATGANGTACATAAAAGCCAAGATCTTGGAGGTAGATGGGCTCCTTGTTACTGGTATGTCCTTGTTCTCCAGCCCTCTCAGTGTACAGAGCTGCAGAAGACACGTATCTGCATCTATATCTACTAGTAGATCTATCTATAGCTATTGAAATCTATGAGTGTTCTATAATACGAACCTAGAAATGAATTCTGAGAGGGTGAGATGATGTAGAGGTCAAGCAAAAGAGTTTGGATTTTATAATAGCTAGTGGATGTTTACTAATTTAAAATGGGACATGAGGAAGACTAATCTAGCAGTGATTCAGGGGATGAAAAAATGAACTTAAAGCTAAGAGCTAAGAAGTGTTTGCTAGGGCCTAATTATGATAATAGAAACAATTAGGTCTAATACAGATGAAGGAGGACGTCAGTGGGTCTGTATCAGCAACATACCAAGGAAAACATATGGTGGGGAGAAGGGTAAGGGAGAGGAGGAAAGGAAAGACAGTAAGATACAGAGATGGCTGGGGGGTGCGGTGGGATTTTGTTAGATTCATTTACATAACGAATCTCCATAAATATTCCCGCGACAGGCTGTAGCCACTCACGCTGAAGTTTTAAAAATACTTGATCTTTTTGTATCAAGGAAATGAAGCGGGATAGATTTGCCTAAGACTACATTAATTTACTACATTAATTTAAAAGACTCAAAAGCTAAAGAAGGGAACACCTGAAGGTTTGGCAAGACATGTATTTAACAAGGTATCAACGTAATAATGAACAAGTTGGTCTCTTGCTACATTATTTCCTAGGGATCTAGGAGCGTTAGCCAGTCTTAACATCTTGATACTTTCCCCATTGTTTTTCCAACTTCATATGTTTGTAAACTTCGAAGCTCTTTGACATCACTGGTCCAATATTCTAGCTTGTTGGTGAGAATTGCTCAAGATAAAAAGTTTGTCATTTACCTTTTCAGAACTATTCTGAAAACTGCCACAAAATTCTCAATGATCCCAAAATTGGGCGAGAAATTTTTGGCTTATTAAAATAAATCTGTTGTAACAATGGCATGATTTGGTTTTTAATGTCAGCAAAAACATTAGTTGTGGATCCCAAGCAAAAATTATTATCATAATGTGGTGACATAACACTTTGAAAAAATAAATTGTTTGTTCTTTCTTTGCTATGGTTATCCCCTATCCCACCTGGAAGAGTATGGCTCTACGATGGAATCTATACCATGGAATCAAGTTTGTCATTTACCTTTTCAGAACTATTCTGAAAACTGCCACAAAATTCTCAATGATCCCAAAATTGGGCGAGAAATTTTTGGCTTATTAAAATAAATCTGTTGTAACAATGGCATGATTTGGTTTTTAATGTCAGCAAAAACATTAGTTGTGGATCCCAAGCAAAAATTATTATCATAATGTGGTGACATAACACTTTGAAAAAATAAATTGTTTGTTCTTTCTTTGCTATGGTTATCCCCTATCCCACCTGGAAGAGTATGGCTCTACGATGGAATCTATACCATGGAATCAATTGTCAAAATAGAACCATAACATGACAAAATCTTTTTAATACTTAAAAACAGTGAGCCCAGGTGTGAGAGAGAAAGTGTCAGAAGTAGCAGCAGAAGTGTTTTTTTTCCTCTCCTGTTTCTAGTATTGGCTCCACTCCCTTCTTTAGGACAGGACATCTTTTCTTATTCCGGCTCTATTACAGGCATGGAGCACAGGGCCCAGCAATTGTAGCTGCTAAACAAATGAATGAACAAATATGAGACCTCAGGCAAGTCATTTACCCTATCTGGATCTATACTCAAGTTTCTAAGTAACATTCTTACTTTAATTTGCTGGTCTTAGAAAATGAATTTGGGAGTGTTCCCTCCTTTTTAATTTTTTGGAGGAGTTTGAGAAGGATTGGTGTTAATTCTTTTTTAAGTGTTTGGTAAAATTCACCAGTGAAGCCATCTGGTCCTGGGCTTTTCTTCATTGAGGGATTTTTAATAACTGGTTTAATATCCTTACTAGTAATTGGTCTATTCAGATTTTCTATTTCTTCCTTAGTCAGTACTGATAAGTTGTACGTTTCTAAGAATTTTTCCATTTTTTTCTATGTTGTCCAGTTTCTTAGCCTATAGTTGTTCATACCAGCTTATGATCTTTCGAATTTCTGTGTTACCAGTTGTAATGTCTACTTTTTCATTTATAATTTTGTTGATTTGGGTCCTTTCTCTTTTTTTCCTGGTTAGTCTAGCTTTAAGTTTGTCAAATTTTATCTTTTCAAGTAACTAATTCTCAGTTTGGTTAATCCTTCTATTGTTTTTCTGTTCTTTATTTAATTTATATCTATTCTAATCTTATTATTATTATTATTAATATTATTATTATTATTTTCTGTCATGAACTTTGGGCTCAGTTTGTTCTTCTCTTCCTAGTTCCTTAAGGTGTAGAGGAAGGTTGTTTATTTGGGATCCTTTTTCCCTCTCAAGCTAGGTGTTTATTGCTACAAACTTCCTCTTTTGCTGTATCCCATAACTCCTAGTATATTGTGTTTCCATTTTCATTCAACTCAAGGAACTTTTCTATTTCCCCTCTAATTTATTATGTGATCCATTAGCTGTTCAGAAGAGTGTTGTTTTATTTCCATGTGTTTGTAAATTTTCCAGTTTTCCTCTCTTGTTATTGATTTATTTTATGCCATTGTGTTCAGAGAAGATATTTGGTGTGATTTCAATATTCTTGAATGCTAAGACTTGTTTTGTGACCTAATGTATTCTATTCTAGAAAATGTTCCACATGCATCTGAGAAGAATGTGTATTCCGCCATTGTTGGATAGAATCTTCTGCATGTATCTGTTAAATACATCTGGTCTATAGCATTATTCAAATCCACTGTTCTCTTCTGATTCTCTGTCTGGATATCTTTCCATTGTTGAGAGTATGGTATTATAGTCCTCAACTCTTATTGTATTGCTATTTATTTCTCCTTTTAGTTCTGATAGTTTTTGCTCTTTATATTTAGGTGCTCCAATGTTGGATGCAAAAATATTTACAAGTGTTATAACTTTTTGATGTATTGACCTCTTTATTATTATATAATGATCTTTTTGTTTCTTTTTACTATTTTTAGCTTAATGTCTGTTTTGTCTGATGTAAGTGTAGCTACTTCTGCTTTTTTTTGGGGGGGTATTATTTCCATCCCTTGTCTCATAATCTATGTGTGATTTTTAAGGCTAAAGTGAGTCTCTTATAGACAGCTTATTGTTGGATCTTTTTTTTTTTATCCATTCAACCATTCTGTGTCTTTTTATTGGAGAATTTAATGTTTATGTTTAAAATAATTATTGATAGGGAAAGATTTACTATTACCATTTTGTTAACTGTTGTCTGGTTGTTCTGTCAATTTTTTGCTCCTTGTTTCTTATCCTGTTGTCTTTTTTTTGTGTGTGTTTTGATGTCTTTTGGTAACAGTATGCTTTGCTTTCTTTATCATGTTCTCTTGTGCAATTACGACATGATTGTCCCTTATGGTTACCATTGAGGCTTACATAAAATATCTTAAACTTATAATACCTTGTTTTAACTGGTAACAACTTAACTTCAATAAAATTCATAAACTTAACACTTTTACCTCTCCTCCTCACATTTTAAGTTACTGCTATTACAATTTACATGTTTTTTATATTGTGTAATAACAGATTATTGTAGTTATGGTTATTTTCACTATCTTTTTAAAAATTTTTCAAATTAAAGCTAAGTGGATCATGTACCACATTACCATATCACAGAATCTAATATATACTTACCATTATCAGTGAGATTTACACTTTTTATGTTTTTATCATATTAGTGCTCTTTAACTTCTACTTAAAAAACTCTCCTTAGCATTTCTTGTAAGGCAGATCTGGTGGAAATGAACTCACTCAGCTTTTGTTTTTGGGGGAGAAAGTCTTTACCTCTCCTTTGTTTCTGAAGGACAGCTTCATTGTATATAGAATTCTTGGTTGCCAGTTATTTTCTTTCAAAATTTTGAATGCATCATCCCATTCTCTCCTGGCTTGAAAAGTTTCTGTTGAGAAATCTGCAGTTGCCTTATGGTGGTTCCCTTGTACATAACTTCTCTGCTCTCTTGCTGCTCTTAAAATTCTTTGTTTTTGACTTTGACAGTTTAATTATAATGTGTCTTACTATAGTCCTATTTAGGTTCAACCTATTTTGGATCCTCTTGACTCATGGATCTGGATGTCCATTTTTTCTCCCAGGTTCAGGAAGTTTTCAGCCATTATCTTTTAAAATATACTTTCTGTCCCTTTCTAGTTCTCTTTTGCTTCTGGAATCTTCATAATGTGAATATTGTTTTTCATTTTGTGTTATACTTCCTGTAGGCTTTCTCCACTCTTTATAATTTTTTTTCTTTTTACTCCCCTGACTGGGTAATTTCCAAGGTCTTACCCTCCAGGTCACTGATTATTTCTTCCACATGGTTAAGTCTACTTTTGAAACTATTTATTGAATTCTTTAGTTCACTTATTGTATTTTTCAACTCTCAGATTTGGTTGGTTTTTTTTTTTTAATGTTTGCAATTCCCTTGTCAAACTTTTCACTTTGTTCACACATCATTTTCCTAATTTTGTTTAGTTGTATATCTGTGTTTTCTTGTAGTTCACTAAACTTCCTTAAGATGGTTACTCTGAATTCTTTGTCAGACAGTTCATAGATCTCTGTTTCTTTAGGGGAAGTTATTGGAGCTTTATTTTTTTCCTTTGGTGGTGTCATATTTACCTGATTTTTCATGATCCTTGATTCCATACATTGGTATTTGCATGTTTGAGTAATTGGGCTCCTCTTTTAGACTTTACAGATTTGCTTTGGCAGAGACAGTTCTTCAGTCAGCTCAGTTTGGGTTTCTGGATGTATCTGCTAGTAATGTCCCTGGGCAAGTGGAGCCTGATATTGTTTCTTTGGGGTGAGGCAACTGGTCAAGCTCTGAGGACAGGGACGCAGATGGTGGTGCCACTGGCTGAGAATAGTTGGATAGGACTGCTGGCTTGCTTCCCTACCAAAGTGTGGTTGTAGGATGGGTTCTGCAGTTGCCTAGATTCTGTGGTCCATTTTACTAGGTTGTCAGGACTGGGTATTATATTCAGTAGCAGATGTAGCTATGAATTAGCTTCCCTGCCAACTAGGACAGCCAGGATGGGACTCAGAACCTGCACAGTTCATTGTCTGGGGACCCAAATCAGGCCACAGTGTGTACTGAATTCCCTGGTCAGGTGAGACCACCAATTTTGCTCCACAGATGGGGGAAGCCACAGGCTGTGCTTTCTTTTTAAGTGCTACTATATGTAGAGCTGTTGACTGGTCTATGCAGCTTTCCATGTGCTCTGGTTAGGTTCCCTGGTCAGACAGGCTGAAGGCTGTATTCAACAATAAACAGGGCTATGAATTAGATTCCCTGTTTGAGTGCAATGGAAGAAGCAGCTCCAAAGCCCATAAGCTCTTTTTGTCTTCACTCAAGTCGACCTCCACCTCAAGTTCCCTAACTGAAAAGGGCCACTAACTGCTCTGCAAACCGTCATCTCTGCCCACCCAACTCATGGCTCAAGTGTCACTGAGTCACACTGCTTATGCAGTCAGATAGGGCTGGAAGACACTTTCCACAGTGGGGTTGTGATTCTGCTTCTTGCCTGGGTGGGGGCAAACTAGTCTCTTAAGTTGGCAGAACTCCTCATTGAGGATCCAAATCAGGCAGATCTGCATCCCACTGAATTTCCTGGTCAGAATGCATCCCCAGCTTGGTTTTGCAGATGAACCAAACTACTGGTTGGGAATACTACTTGGGCTCTGCCAGTATGAACTCAATCTGCCAAGATCTGTATGCTTGCTGTTGTAAGCCCTTCCTCTCATCTCTGTCACAGTCAGATTCCCAGTGGTTGACCAGGAAGATTCCCTTGCAATCCCCATGGTTGGGATCAAAATAGGGGCTCTTAGATAGTGACCACAATGCTGGGGTGGGGGGCATGGTGCTAGTTGTCCTCTCTGGGTTCTTCTTTCCCACTGAAGGAACCCAAGGCTCAAGGGAGACCTGTCCATATGTTGCTGCACTAGTCTTGGGGAGGGGTAAAGTGGTCAACATTAGCTGCTTCTTTTACTCTTCTAACGCAGTCTGTCTTGGTCTTTGAAGCAGGGGAGTTCCTCAGCCTCATCCCTGTGTTCTAGAATTCTCTCAGTGGTGTCTTGTTTTTGAATAGTTTTTAGCCGTTCTTCATGAAAGGGGGAGTGACCTATGTAGCCATCTCCCTCTCATTTTAATTTGATACAAAGAGATAAAATGTGCTGTATCAATATTAAGTCAAGAGTGACATTGACTTAATGTGCTGAATAGAAAATGGTATTGTGATATCCTGAGATTTCTCTGCACATTTCTTCTTTTACATAGAAAAATATGGACCCTTGGCTATCTGGAGGAAACAGAATCAAAATGTATAAAATTCTGGAAGCAAATATTTTTCTCTAATTTAGAGAAAGCATGATGCTCAGGTCCCAAGATAATCCCAGACCCAACATTCTTCTGGATGGAGGAAAGATGAAGGACACAAAAGGAGAAGGGTTGAAACATTCAGTTTTATGTGACAGAAGAGGCCATTAAAATTCTTCAGAAAAGGTAGGGGCAAGAATGCTAATGAACTGGCTCAGACGCTCGCTTTGATGCTTAAGTATAACAAGGAAAAGAGCCCAAGTTCCCCTATTCCCAGCCCTGTGCTACAACTCCTTGTCACTTATTATACGTATTTCCTTTTTAATAAAGTTCTAATTCAAGTGTCTATGTCAGATGGGGATGATTTGGAAACATTTTAGGGACCTGAGGCTTATCAAAGTACTTAAATGGCCATGGAATGATTAAAAGGAATGTGTGTGTTCAAATACAAATGAAGAATGATTTGAAGGTTGGGCACAAGGGATAGCAGATGGTAACTATTAATTATTAGCCAATTATGAAGGCTTCAATCCAGTAAGAAAGAAGGTATTCCATGTCTGACTCATCATCATCTACCCCTTGTAATGCTTTGATTTCTCATAAGAACAGTAAAGGAAGACATTTCCTCCCTCTGTTGATACCAAGAGATCTCTCTGATGTTCAAAAGAGTAAAATTGTGTGGTCATTGATAGAATAATATCACATTAAATTCCTGTACATATGTATCAAGGGCTCAATAGACAAAAAAGTTCAGAGACATTATTACTAATGCATAGTTCTTGAGAAATTATTTGGTATTTCTTATTCCTAATTAATGCAGTTCTACAAGACTGAGCTGGGCACATGGGGATCTAAGACCCCTCCCCCAGCCTTGAATACATTTAGGTAGCACATAATAAGCATGTAGTCAGTTTGTGCCCTAGTCAAGAGCTTTTAATAAATCCCTACAAGCATTTCAGATATGAAGCCAGCAAGGGTGTGTGTGGGGTAAGGCTAGACATGAGTTGAGCCCAACTTTATGAATGAAGTGCCTACATGTCATTAATGTTTCAATAGGTCTCCTAACAGGGGTAATTGGGCCTCGAGGGAGCTTCTCCAAGCCTCCAAGTTCAATCTGCCAATGGTGAGGATGCTCAGGCCTTGAAGGTAAGCGGAACCATTCCCGTTTTACCCTGAACTCAAGGGTCAAACAGGCCTAAGGGAAATAGTTTGGAACTGTCATCTAACATTATCACCGACATACACTGTGTTTCCAAGCAGCCTGCAAAGGGAGCCAGCGGCGTGCGTGCCTGCCCCGAGCTGCAGGGTGGTAGCATGTCACATGTCTGCTAACAGAAGGGGATAACCATCCCAGTACAAACTTGACATATATAAATTGATTACATAAGTGGGCAGTGGTGGTCCTTTCAAGTACACTCCTTTTGTTTGAGCTTTACAGTAAAATTACCAGCAGCAGTTTACAATTAAGGGAAATAATAATAACTGAATATGCTTTCATCTGCACATACAATTACAATGAACTGCATGCCTTAATAGGATTGTGAAAAATCTGCGTTTGACCCATACAAAAAAGTAAACATTCTTGTTCTGGATACTATATCATTATCACAACAAAGGGAAACTCCTGAAATCTGATGATTTAAACATCTGGAGAATGTTAATCACTTCAAAATGACGGATGTTTTTTATTTCAGCTTTTGACAGACACACTCCTTTCATAGATAGATGATTATTTACATAAATTACATCATCAACGTGAAAAAAATCAGAATAACTTCAAAGGACATAATGCTTAATTAAAAAGAGACTTGTATTTCTATTTTTCTCCCTTTCTCTGTTTTTCTTTTAAAGGAGGAGTAAAATACCCACTTACTTGGAAAAGCCACCAGATCCTTGGTAGGTAAATAAAAAAGAAATTGTCTTTTTAAGCTGCTTCATGTAGAAGGCAATCACCTTTGAGAATAAATTACTCTGTTTTTAGTGCCCTGAAACCTATTAATTGCTTTGAGTCCACTTCTAACTTCTAAAGTTTCCCCTTTAGTAAAAATGACAATCTGGAGTTAACTCCAGTACTCCAGTGGATGAAACCAAACAGATTCAACCTCAAGTTGAGTCTGAGACTCACCCTCATTTTCCATTCAGACTCCCCATTTAGCCTTAGTAGATGGAGGGAAATAAAGTTCTTTCAAAGCAATTCGGCTCTGAAGCATTTTATTGCTGATTGGGGTTGGGTGGGAGAGAGATAGAGTAGCCCAGGGAGAACGTTTGAAAGTCTCCTCTTGAGAGAGCAGCCCGGCTGCAGGGGCTGTGGTCCCTCAGGGCGGGCCTCTGACTTGCGGCGTGCTGCCTGATGCTGGTGGGTAGAGCTGGTGCAATTTGGCTGATCCACTACAATTTCCTCCTACACTCGGAGCTGATCTGCAGGCTGACCTTAGACAATTTGTCTTCTTTCAGGGAGAAATGTCACCCGAAAGGAAGCTATTAAGTCAAGAAGGTAATTCTCTCAGAACAGTCCACTGTATAAACAGAACTTGACCTCAGGTAATTTATTGCTGGTCCCTAACAAAGAGACCTAAGATATAGGCCTGATATAGTTGAGATCTGAACCTGTCAATAAAAAGGGCAAGCCAGAACCTCAGACGGTTTCTTGTGAGTGGCCGTATTCAGAGTATAAGTCACATTAATATATTCTTCGAATAAGAATTAGAGTGGCATTTGGTCGTTTAGAATGAAAAGTTTGTTTCATTAACAAATCAGAAGTTTGTGCTTGAGCAGTCAAGCCACTGATTGTCTTGTTCTTTAATATATTCTCAATCATTCATTTGTTAGGCTAACATGTAAACATGATATAAAGGTTATATTTTCTTAAAAACACTGAGTTGGATTCAGTGCTCAAGATCCAGGTATGCCCCAGATGGCTAAGGCGTTGATTTCCTGTTTTCACAGAGAGTGGAAAATGAAAAGCTAAATTTCTTTTCTTTTCTTTCTTTTTTTGAAAAGCTAAATTTCTTAATTGAGTGGAATGAATCGTGACACTTGGGGTCTGAGAGAACAATGGGTGACAGACAGCATCTCATGGTTTAGGAACTGAGAAGGTGGGACTACTGAGCTGTCTCTTGACAATACATCATGGACCATCTTTAGTGGAGAGTGGAGAGACTTTTGAAAAAAAGTGGAAAGAAAGGAAAAGGAGAAGAACAAGGGAAGGAGGGGGAACAAAAATATCAGGAGAACTGGTTAACTCACTTTAAAACTCCCTGCTTTGTGGTTACTAAGGTGAAATTTTCCATTTCCAATGCCCAAAAGAGATCTTCTGCCTTTTCTATTTCAACAGTAAATACCAGCACCTTAATTAATAGTTTGTTTTATGCCTCCCTCTCTAAGGTCCATATTTTCCATGCTGACATCAAGTTTCATCAGGGAAAACCTTCCCTACCTCCAGCACACCATCCGAGTACCTTCTTCCCCGAGTACCTCTCTCCTTCTTCAGTCTCATCCAATTCACCAGCCAGCTCCTCCAGGGTCTGCAGCCTGGAGACCACCCACAGCCTACAAGTGGAGAAGTGCTAAAAACCTGTCAGCTACAGCTGACACAGAAGCCATCAGGTTAGATTCTAATGCTGTGAAAAATTTTCTGAAAAATTTCCACAGAGTATTGCTTGGTGTTGACATTTTAGGTCTAAGAATAGCAGCTCATACTTTGCTTCTTGACTGACACTAACTTCCAAAACGATGGGTACAAAATTCTGAAACTCCCTGGAATCTCCATTTGTCCAGTCTATAAAATGGAGCTAATGCCACTGCTGAATTCCCTGGATGAATTTCAATGCTTCCCTTGAATGCATGAAGTGCTTGGAGATCCTCATGGGAAAATTCTAAAGGAGGAATTGGAAAGTATAATGATGTTTTTTTAAATTGAAAGTGACAACCAGCATTTAGTGGGGGAATCAGAAGATAGAATTGAGGCAGGAAGCCTTATATTCATTACAACAGATGGTTTAGTTTTCCCTGAATGATGAGGAAGAAGCTGAGTGAATGAACAGCGGTATGTCCTTAAAAGACTGAGCAGCCATCCAATTACCCGGGAACAATCTAGCAGTGACTAAAGACTTGGACTGGTCTGTATTATGCAAAATGAAGCATCCCTACTGGGTTTGACTTTAGCTGGTTGAAGTCATAGGCACAGTGTTCCACTACTAAATAACACTGGTATAATTATCACTGGCATGGCTTTAAAAAATAAGATTTCATTCAAATTCCTAGCACAAAAATAAGTCACATAGCAAATCTGTAATAAATGCTTGTTGAAAAAAATAGGGAATGATTTTCAGTTCAAGGAATTGCTTTCTTTCGCTGCTTTGTCTTTCTTTTAACTCTTGAACACCTCTGTTTTTTTTTCCTTTTAAAAAATTATCAAACACTTCATCTGAAACACAAAACATGCAGAAAATACAGACTGCGATATAACAGACCTATTTTTTTTGCCACCAAGATTTAGCAGACATTAACATTTTTCAATATGCCTTTGATCTCTCTCTCTTTTTATAGACATGCAATGTTATATAGATATATCTTCACCCTTTCATCTGCATCCTTCCTCAGAGGTAAAAACTTATCTGAAATTGTTTTGCATCACTTTTGTGCATATGTTTGTACTTTTACTATATAAGTATGTGTCCTGAACACTATGTACTACTATTTCATTGAACTATTTTCACACGTCATTATGTTGTATTTATCCTTTTGCAACCTTCCAATTCACACGTTTTTAAGATTTATTCATATTGATACATGTAGATTTAGTTCATTCATGTAACAGTAATACAGCATTCCTTCATGTATACCTAACCCATTCCACTTCTAAGGGATCAGTTCAAGTCCTCAGTAACTGTTGGCTGGCCTCATTTAATAGGATGGCAGGTTGTTTTTTTTCCTAATTGAGAATTTTTATTAACATACATATACATATGAGAGTTCATAGAAAAATGTGACTCCTGATTGCAGGTTTTTGTTTATTTTTAACTATTACAAACAACACCGAAATGAACTTTTTTGTACATGGAGACTTGAGCGGAAATCTAGAAGTCAAATTGCTAGATCCTATAGAATGATCATCTTTGTCCTTATCTGGTATTGCCAAATTGTACACAAAAATGCTTCTAACAGTTTACATTGCCATCAGCAATAAATAAGAATTGTTGTTTCTTTACATCATCACTAACCCTTGGTGTCATCTCACTAATTAATTTTTGTCAATTTAATGGTTGTGAAATTACGTCTCATTGAGGTTTTAATTTTAATTTCCCTGATTACTAATGATATTGAGAATATTTTTATCAACACTTTACACTCCTTCTTCTGTGAGTTGTCTGTTTATATCCTTAACCCATTTCCTTTTGGCGTGTGTGCTTTTTTCTTCTTACTGGTTTTTAAGATACAGTTTGCAAAATATGTCCGTGTCAGTCTTTTTGCTTTATTTGTGGTGTCTTTTTCATGAAAATGGCTTTCACATTTACAGTACTCAAACTTACCGATCTTTTATGGCTTTTGCTTTTAGTATCCTGTTAAATGCTTTAAGATGTGATAAAGGTATTTTCTAATTATTCTCGAATATTTTTTTTAAAAAGATCTAGCTTCCCCTTTCATATGATTTTAAAAACTTATTTGTGCATAAAAATCTAATGTGGGAATCTATTTATAGCTTGCCCCTGTGCCAGTTTCAAATAATTTATCCCTTATCCTATTATTTGCAAGTCGTCTTTCTAACAGAAAGCCTAAAGCTTCCATGAAAACCTGAAGGCCTAAGCTTCTAAATATACATGATTTTTTTTTTCTAGGTTTCTCTCCTGATAGACCTATACCAATACCATACTGTCTGATATAATGTAACTTAATATTTAATATGTGGTGTAGTAGGCAGAAAAATGCCTCCCCAAAGATGTTAACATCCTAATCCTTGGAACCTATGAACACGTTACTTTGCATGGCAAAGGAACTTGGCAGATGTGATTAAGTGAAAGCCCTTGATATGGAGAGGTTATTCTGGATTATCTAGATGGGCCCAATCTAATGCCCAGTCCCTAAAAGGGGAGAACATTTCCCAGCTGAGATCAGAGTGAGCGAAAGATCCGACTATAGGAGATTGGGAAGGCACAATAAACATTCTTGACTTTGAAGATGGAGGAAGAAGGCCATGAGCCAGGAATGCCAGCAGTCTCCAGAATCTGGAAAAGGCAAGGAAATCACTCCTCTAGAGCCTCCAGACAGGAATACAGCCCTGCTGACACTTTAATTTTAGCCTAGTGAGACCTGTGTTGTTTCTAATCTACAGAAATGTAAGAAAATAAATACATACACATAATACGTAATATATAATATAATATTTTATATCTGTCTAGATGTATATCTGTATCTATATGTATAGATATCCTATTGCTACTGCTTCTTTGGAGCACTCTAACACACATGCTAAATTTCTGTAATTATTTGGGTCATCTTTTCTAATGTTTCTCCATATAGATCCTTCTTTTACATCTTTGATTAGATTTAGTCTTGATTGCCATATAGGTTTATTGATATCATAAACAGTAGCTTTTTATTTCATTTTATAGTTTGTGGTTTGAGTATAGTTATTACATAAGTGAATTTTGAATATGATCTTATTTTCAGCAATATACCTGAGCTCTGCTATGGCTGGGAATACTTTGTCAGTTCTCTTGGATGTTCTACACAGACGACCACATTAGCAAAGCTTAACCATTTTATTTCTGCTTTCCAATCTCTGTGTGCTACTTCTCAATGTTATAGTGTCGGTAGTGTGTATCTGTGGAAGTAGGCTAAATGATACAATAAATGTAACATTTCAGTGGCCACATAGAGAAAGAGAGCATTTACAAGGTTGTATGGAAGATTTCTTTATAGCTCAGGTCTTGAGGTGGTGAACATCACTTATTTCCACATTTCATTACCCAGAATTCATTCACATGAGTCTACCTAACTGCAAAGGAGACTGAGAGATATGAGCTGTGGTCCCAAGAAGAAAGATAAATAGCAGTTGTTAGTGGTATCCCAGTCTTCTTGGGTATCTATTTGGAATGAGAATTGCTGGGCCAAAGCAATATTTTTATACTTTGATATTATTTTAATGCTTTATTTTTGCATACAATATGATATGGGGATATGGATACAACTTCAAGCTGGCCTCAGAAACTTTATAACAATAATTAGGATTCATTTAAAAAATTAATCTAACTCCAAAACTGCTATCTTCTATGAAGTTACAGCAACAGCTTAGTATTTCTTCTATCTAGAAACAGACTTTCAAGGGAGAACATTGCTCAGGGGCTGATAAGGAGGTCATCACTAGGAAAAAATAAAAAAAAAGAACAGTACCACCTTCCACATTCCATTGGAAGCATCTGTATATTTATTAAATCAAATGACAATAAAAATGGTGGAGAAGAAAAGTCATGAAAGAACACAGTGAAAGTCTGGGTGAAGAGGAGAACGCCTTATTGGTCACAGACATGGTAGAGGTAAGAGTGTCGGGATGACTATGAAGTAAACAAAGGCCACCGGCTTTCTCTAGCTCCTACTGCAAGAAATTCCTCTTTCTCTTCCAACAGATGCCTCTCTGATTCTCATCCAACCCCACTGAAAGTCATTACCTAAATACACAGTTTTATTTATATGAAATTTTAGTACTGAGAAGAAGAGTTCTCTCCCATTGTTTTCACTTGTGCTCTTTAAGCCCTCACTTAGGCATTTCCAAGAAAGCCTCTGTACTGTTGGGCAACTAGGCACTAAGTTCTTTGTGATGGGCCTCAAACACTGTTAGGCTGTAGATTTAACAAAGGAATGCTGGGCTTATAACAAGGAAGAGTTCTAGTTTCAACTTATTCTATAGAAGAATATAAACCAGGTGTGATGATGTATTTAGAGATCAAGCATCCAGATTAGAGAGTTAGTTGATTAGTTACCTAGGTAACGAGTTATTAACAACAGGAAAAGTAAGTGACCTGATGATTTGTATGTGACCAAAGTTTAGGTTACCAACCAGGACAACTGTCTACAGCCCCTATTTCAAGTTTTTCAGGTCTCCCCTGTTATTTGAGCACTGTGGGTTAGTCAGATTAGGAAAACTACAAAAACACCAGATTGGGGTAGTTTTGTCATCTTATGGCAAAGTGCTGCAGCAAAACATCTTTCTCTGAGAAAAACTGTGGTTTAGCCAACACATTGCTAGCTGAAATTCCTACCTGTGAGAAAGGGTAGAAAATTTGCTAACTAGAATTGCAAAGAAGGTAGAAACAAAGTGATAACTGATTCTGAAGGCTAATTTAAAAATTAGGCTGTGGGGGCACCTGGGTGGCTCAGTCGGTTAAGGGGCCAGCTCTTTAATATCAGCTGGTTATGATCTCAGGGTCCTGGGATTGAGCCCCATGCCGGGCTCCGCACTTAGTCTACTTGAGATTCTCTCTCCCTCTGCCCTCCACCCACTCATTCTCTCTCTCCCCCTAAAATAGATAAATGAGTCTTTAAAAAAATTTATAAATAAAAAATAAATAAATAGCAGGCTATGCTAATATTCACCCTAAAATCTACTTAGACCTTCCTCACATTTTTTTATTTGTCTCTGTGTAACTGTGTACCTCTTTTCCCTTTTTGCTTTCAAGTCTGCTTCCATCTTGTATTCTTATATTTCTCTCATTTCCCCCAATATTTACCTTTTGCCTCTTTTTTCTTCTTCTCCCACTCTTTCTTAACTTCTTTACCTTCTCTTCTCTCCTCCCACCTCCCACCTCCTACCTTTTTGTCATCTCCTCATAACTAATGACTAATAAGTGGGCCTTTATCACAAGAGTAAATATATTTTTATTATTGGCCATTAATGTTAAAGACAATTCTGTTTCTTATTTCTTGGTCTTAATACAACTTTCAAATTCATTGAGTGTTCCATATACAAATTCAAGTTACCTGACCTCATCTGAACACTCAGTTTAGAGTGGGACCGAGTCCTCTCCATTTTTACCAAATACCCGCAGGGGATTCTGTGGGTGTTTTATAGATTACACTTTGTGAAATCCTGCGTTCACTCATCTTTCACTGCTCTCAATACTACCTCCCATGCTGCCATTTGAAAACCTCTGCTCTTCTTCTTAAATTCCAATGTCCTCTATTTATACATGACCTTGTATATTACTTTCAGAGAACAAGGTAATAAGGAGAATTTTTTCAGTTTTCATCTTTTGACAATCACTAAGAATGTGTCTCTTTTTTTCCTGAATTTGTGCAACCCTTCTTCTATCAAGGCTGACAGTGTTCCCTGCAATTCCATTGTTCAGAAGAGAAGTCCCTCCATTATTCTTTCTCTTTACCTTTCTCTCTCCCCCCCCTTTCCTCTTTTGCTCTCTCCCTTCCTCCTCTCACCCTCTCTCTGCCCTAATAATTCCTTAACTTTTTTGTCATGTTAGTTTTACTACTACTGATATAAAGATTTATCTCTTTTACAAACTTCTTGAGGATAGGGTCCACATAATCATCTTTGCATTCCTACAAAGCACCTAGTTATATCTTTCAACAAGTATTTGTTGAACAAATGATTACTTGTTCTTTTCCCTAAAACAAAACAAAATTGAATTGGTCACTTTGTCCCCCCACAAAACACCTCAACTAAGTGTTTTTCTGAAACGTGGAAGTGACAGTTCCCAGCCTTGTACTTAGGAATAGCTATTCAGAAACCAGTAACATTCAGAAAACATAATAAACTTTTTATTCATAATGGCAATTAAATCTGAAAATATTTAGAAATAACTTTCTCAAGTGTGTTATTTATAGGTAGGAAACCACATTTACTGAAACAAAATGAAACTTTGAATAAATGGAAAGACATATTTATCTCTCTGGCAATTGAAGAATGAATATTGTAACGACGTCACCTTTTCTGAAATTGCTTTATATTTTTCTGGCCCATTAAACACCCAATCCAGAATATGACAATACTTTTGATTTCTTGGCTGCAGGGATGGGGCAGTTTCAGAAGCTGTCATGTGGTATTTGTCACTATGCTATCCCTTATCCCACAGGCCAAGGAACCGAGGAATCCATGGGAAGTTTCTGACAATTACTAAGTATGTATATTTCAATTATACACTTGAGACCTGGAGAGCTGGCCACTGGGTTTGTGAACACAGACAGCAGAACCACTGTGAGCAAGACCAAGATTAGGATTCTGTTTAATACCTGACCCCCCAATGGCTCTAATGGGAGGGGCTATGGCTATACTTCCTTCATGTCAACTTGTACAATTGTGTCAAATAATCTCTAAATGTTTCAGTACTCCCCTCTCCCCAGTGTATAGTCACCTAAGGAAAGGACCTGAGTCCCTTTGGAGAAGGATAAGGGAAATCATTACCATAAACAGCTGCTGTTCTAGGATCCTTCTTCATGGGGACAAAGTCTCTCTTTTAGGCAAATCGGTCCAAATCATGAATCATGAGTCATGATTTGAGGCTTGAGCCCTCAGCCTTCTGATCATCCATCCTCATTTCCTTTGGTTAAATAAATTAAGCATACCCTTATTGGCTACCCATTATCTTGCCCTTAGGAACACTGTGTTTTATTAATTATCATCGAGCTCCATTTAGGTCAGGCCCTTTGGCTGGCACTCTGAGCTTGCTGCACATTATGCTAATTCCACCCATTTTGCTTCTGATGGTTACATGCTACCATTTTGCCTCTATTACCTCAGAATTCCTTTATCCCCATTGCTATTAGGAAGCCTAATTGTGGAACAGCCCTGGACTCAATGATCCTAATGCCTCCTTCACCAGCATATTCCTCACTGCTTTGACAGAGTGTCTTCTGGATGAAC
The DNA here is from genome assembly GCF_002007445.2 of Ailuropoda melanoleuca. Classification (NCBI taxonomy): domain Eukaryota; kingdom Metazoa; phylum Chordata; class Mammalia; order Carnivora; family Ursidae; genus Ailuropoda; species Ailuropoda melanoleuca. Next base: position 47,157,254 of record NC_048219.1, read on the forward strand.
ATAGTTGACTGGGCCTCTAGCTGCTCACCTCTTTGAGCCTTTTAATCCCTTCTTCCGTCTCCCTTTTTCCCCAAGTTTTCAACAGCCATTCTAGATGCATAGTAGTGCTGTCTTCTGGGGTCCTTGTCAGGACATTAAATCCTATGGACTGGGAAAATGCTCTCCTACAGATAAACTCCTTTCTCCAATTTTATATTCTATCTCCTTGATTCAGCATTCACAGGATCCATCCCATATATACTTTCTTGGCTTTTATATGAAAACTGTCCCTTCAGAGAGGGTAACCTTGGGCAAGGCAACTCTCTTTGGTAGAGGGCAATTTTGGCATCCATGGATGATTCTTGACAGAAACAATTCGCATTATGATTGCTGAAAGGATGTTTTCCACTTCCTTCATTCCTTTAGTTTGTACGTCTCTAACACCCCAATAAAACAGAATAGAGAAAATAATAATAAGTACCATTTGAAAGAGAAAATATAAATGATCCCCAAAATGAAAAACATAATTACCTCTCTAATGATCAAATAAATGTGAATTATGACAAAATACAATATTACAAAGTAGTTTTATTTTTGTTTTGTTTTCTTTTTTAGTACCATACTCATTTTCTCATTTTTGATAAGGATGCACTAAAATATGAATTCTCATTTCCTTGTAAGAAAGGAGTGTAAACTTGCACAATTTAACTCTATGTATCAAGAAACAGGTAATTTCTTCTCTAAAGACACTCAATAATTCTTTTTGCCTCATTTTAACAGTTTTCTTAGTATCATGTCATCTGTCTTAGTCAGCCCAGGCTGCCATAAAAAAATGTCACAGACTAGGTTGCTTAAACAATAGTAATTTTTTCCCCTCACAGTTGTGGAGGCTGGAAAGTCCAAAATCAGGATGCCAGTATGGTTGCTCTCTGATGAGGGCTCTCTTCTGGGCTTACAGATGGCTGCCTTCTTTCTATATCCTCATATGGCAGGGGTGAGGAAAAGAAGGGTGGCGGTAGGGGTAGGAGGGGGAGGAAGAAGGAGGGAGATGGATGAGAGGGATGGAGGAGAGAGAGAGAAAGCTCTGTTTCTCCTCTTATAAGGCCACAGTCCTATCTGATTAGGGCCACACTGCTATGTCCTCATTTAACTTTAAATACTTTCTAAAGATCCTACCCCAGATCCAGCCACATTGGGAATTAAGGCTGTCTATAGCATCATCTTTTTAAAATAATTGTCTTTAAATATCTTCAAAACATATGTCCATTTCATCTCTTCTCTTCATTTCCTCTGTTAATGTCCTTTTCTAAGCCAGCATCATCTATCAACTGGATTCCTACAGAAGCTCTCTAACAGATCTTTCTACTTCTATTCTAGCCTCCCAGCATTCTATTCTCACTGAAATTCTTTTTAATACTGTAAATAAGTAATGATGCATGAGTGAATAAATAAATGAACAACCTTAAGAGTTAGATAGGACTGATATTAATGAATACCTATTTGACAGATAAGTAAATAAAAGCACCAATCTTCATCTCAGGTTTTATACAACATTGTCTTCTTCCAAAGAAAATAGAAACAGCTTACATTACTGAGCTCTTACCAAATGCTAAGCATCCTTCTAAGCACAAAACATGTATCATTAATCCTCCCAATACTCCCATGAGGTAGGTACTATTATTTTCCTCATTTACTGATGAGGGATCTGTACAACTGAGTAACTAAGAAACTTACCCAAACTTACAAAGCTAGTAAAGAGTGGATCAGAATGTGATCTGACTTAGGAGCCTGTGCCCTTAAATACTACATTAAATCTATTAAGTTAATTAATAAAGGTAAGCCACTTAATACAGTGTCTGGTACATAAGTGCTATGTTAACTAGATATTAGTATTATTATGTTGCTTTGTGGTGAAATGCTTGTTTAAATATTTGCCCATGTTTATTGGTTCTACCAGTTTGTGGTTTGCCTTTTTGTTTCTTAGTGAGGTTTTTCAAAGAGCAAATGTTTTACATTCTGATGAAGTACAATTTATCACGTTTTTTCTTTTACATTTTACATTTCTTTGTCTTATCTAATAAACTTTGCAATGCCGGAGCACAAAGTTTTTCTATTTTATTCTAGAAATTCTAGAGATTTAAATCAATACTCATATTTTCCCTTGAAGTTATTGAGTCAATCCAGCACCATTTATTGAAAAGTTTTTCCTTTCTTCCATTGAATTGCCTTGGCTCCTTTGTGGGATATACGTTGACTATATTTACATTGATCTATTTCTAGACTTCTCTCTATTCCATTGATCTATAAGTCTTTTTTCTGATAATACCAAACTGTCCTTATTAACGCAGTCTCTTACAGTATGTCTGCACTATTCAAAACAGTAGCCACTAATCTAGCTATTTAAATTTAATTAAAATAGAATGAAATTAGAATTTCAGTTTTTTAGGTTCCAAGGGCACATTTGAAATGCTTAATAGCCACATGTAACTAATGACTACTCCATAGTGCAGTACACAATTATAGAACATGCCAACTATCATAGAAAATTTTATTAATTTTCTTGAAAGTCTTGAAATTCAATAGAAGTTTTTTCTTTTAAAAATTGCTTTGGTTGGGGTGCCTGGGTGGCATGGCGGTTAAGTGTCTGCCTTCCGCTCAGGGTGTGATCCTGGCGTTATGGGATCGAGCCCCATATCAGGCTCCTCCGCTATGAGCCTGCTTCTTCCTCTCCCACTCCCCCTGCTTGTGTTCCCTCTCTCGCTGGCTGTCTCTATCTCTGTCACATAAATAAATAAAATCTTTAAAAAAAAATTGCTTTGGTTGACAATTTTATATACTTATAACAATTGTAAATACCTATGCACCAAACATGGGAGCACCTAAATACATAAAGCAACTATTAGCAAACATAAAGGAAGAAATTAGTGATAATACAATAACAGCAGGGGATTTAACGCTCTGCCTGCATCAATGGATAGATCATCCAGAGAGAAAAGCAACAAGGAAACAGTGGCTTTGAATGACTTATTAGACCAAATGGCCCTAACAGATATGTGCAGAACACTCCAGCCCAAAAGAGCAGATTACACATTATTTTCAAATGTACATGGGACTTTCTCCAGGATAGATTTCATGTTAGGCCACAAAATTAGTCTCAATAAATTAAAAAGATTGAACTCATATCATGCATCTTTTCCAGTCACAACATTACAAAACTAGAAATCAATCATAAGAAAAAATCTGTAAAGAACACAAATATATGGAGGCTAAATAACATGCTACTAAACAATGAATGAGTCAACCAAGAAATCAAAGAAGAAATTAAAAAATATGTGGAAACAAATGAAAATGAAAACACAATGGACCAAAATCTTTGGGATGAAACAAAAGCTGTTCTAAGAGGGAAGTTTATAGCAATACAGGCCCACCTCAAGAAATAAGAAAAATCTCAAACAACCTAACCTTACACCTAAAGGACCTAGAAAAATAATAACAAAGCCCAGAAACAGTAGAAGGAAGGAAATAATAAAGAATAGAGTAGAAATAAACAAAATAGAAACAAACAAACAAAAACCATAGGACAGATTAATGAAACCAGGAGCTGGTTCTTTGAAAAGATCAACAAAATTGATAAACCTTTAGCCAGATTCATCAAGAACAAAAGAGAGGGGACTCAAATAAATAAAATCAGAAATGAAGGAGGAGAAATAACAGCCAACACCACAGAAATACAAAGAATTATAAGAGAATATAATTAAAAATTATATGCCAACAAATTAGACAACATAGAAGAAATGGATAAATTTCTAGAAACATATAACCTTCCAAAACTGAAGCAGGAAGAAATAATAAAATTTGAACAGACTAATTATTAGCAGTAGAATTGAATCAATAACGAAAAAGCACCCTACAAACAAAAAGTTGACAAGTGAATTTACCAAACATTTAAAGAAGAGTTAATACCCATTCTTCTCAAACTATTCCAGAAAAGAGAAGACAAAGGCAGGCTTGCAAATTCATTCCACAAGGCCAGAATTTCTCTGATACCAAAAACAGATAAAGAAAGACACTACAAAAAAAGAAAACTACAGGCCAATATCTCTGAAGAACATACAAGCAAAAATCCTCAACAAAGCGGGGCACCTGGGTAGCTCAGTTGGTTACGTGTCTGGCTCTTGATTTTGGCTCAGGTCATGATCTCAGGATCGTGGGATCAAGCCCAGTGTTGGACTCGGTGCTCAGCAGGGAGTCTGCTTGAGGATTCTTTCTCCCTCTCCCTCTTGTGTTCTCTCTCAAATAAATAAATCATTTTTAAAGACTTTATTTATTTATTTATTTGACAGAGATACAGAGATACATGAGTAGAGGGAGGGGCAGAGGAGGGATAAGCAGACTCCCCGCTGAATGGGGGGGTAGGACTGGATCCCAGGACCCCAAGATCATGATCTGAGCTGAAGTCAGACACATAACCGACTGAGCCATGCAGTCACCCCAAATAAATAAATCTTCAAAAAATAAATCCTTAACAAAGTATTAGCAAGCAGAATCCAATAGTACATTAAAAATATCATTCAACATAGTCAAGTGGCATTTATTCTAGGGATGCAGGGGTGGTTCAATTTTTTTTTTTTAAAGATTTTATTTATTTATTCGACAGAGATAGAGACAGCCAGCGAGAGAGGGAACACAAGCAGGGGGAGTGGGAGAGGAAGAAGCAGGCTCATAGCAGAGGAGCCTGATGTGGGGCTCGATCCCATAATGCCGGGATCACGCCCTGAGCCGAAGGCAGAGGCTTAACTGCTGTGCCACCCAGGCGCCCCCAAGGGGGGGGGTGGTTCAATATTTACAAATGAATCAAAATCACATCAATAACAGAAAATATAAAAACCATATGATCGTCTCAAAAAAATGCTTTGGTTATTCTAAGGTCTTTGTGCTTTCATATGAATTTTAGAATCAGTCGGTTGCTACAACAAAGCTACTAGAATTTGGTTTAGGATTGTTTTGAGTTTATTGATCAATTTTGGGCAGATCTGCAATGCTATTGAGTCTTCCAATTCACAAATATATCTCTCCATTTCTATAGGTCTTCTTTAACTTCTCCCAGCATGTTTTGTTGATTTTAGTACATAGGACTTGAACATCTTTTGTTAGATTTGTTACTTGATATATTGTTTTTTGGCATGATTGTAAACAAAAGTTTTAATATTTTATTTCTAATTGTTTGCTGTTAGTATATAAGAATTCATTTTTAAAATTTTATTTATTTATTTATTTATTTATTTATTTATTTATTTATCTAAATGAGATGATGGATATTAACTAAACNTTTGAGTTTATTGATCAATTTTGGCAGATCTGCAATGCTATTGAGTCTTCCAATTCACAAATATATCTCTCCATTTCTATAGGTCTTTAACTTCTCCCAGCATGTTTTGTTGATTTTAGTACATAGGACTTGAACATCTTTTGTTAGATTTGTTACTTGATATATTGTTTTTTGGCATGATTGTAAACAAAAGTTTTAATATTTTATTTCTAACTGTTTGCTGTTAGTATATAAGAATTCATTTTTAAAATTTTATTTATTTATTTATTTATTTATTTATTTATTTATTTATCTAAATGAGATGATGGATATTAACTAAACTTACCGGGGGTAATAACTTCACAATATATGTAAGCCAAGTCAACATGCTGTACACTTTACATTTAAACACTACTACATGTCAATTATATCTCAATAAAGCTGGAAGAAAAAGAAAACGTTTTTTGTTGTTTTGAAGTATAATTGACATACAGTGTTACATTAGTTTCAAGTGTATGACACAGTGATTCGTTAACTCTTTATGTATGCTCTGCTCACCCTAAGTGTAGCCACCATCTGTCACCATACAATGCTATTACAATACCACTGACAACATTTGCTATGTTGTATTTTCCATCCCCATTACTTCTTATTATATATATTTATATGCTTATTTTATAAGCTTTTTATTTTTGTATGTCAATCTACTATCCTTTGAATTTGTTAAATTCATTTATAAGTTCTTAACTGCTCTATAGGTTTCCTAGTATTTTCTACATAAATAGCCTATCAACTGTAAATAAGGAGAGTTTTATGCTTTCCTTTCTGTGCTTTATGTCTTTTAAGTCTTTTCCCTGCCTTGTTGCAAATCTGATGCTTCTAGTACAATGTGGAATAGAAGTGTGGAAACTGGGTATCCTTGTTTGTTCTCAATTTCAGGGAGGAATACCTTTTAAGGTAGTTTAAGGAAGTTCCTTACTTTCCTATTTTGCTAAGGGTTTTTACCATGAATGAGTGTTGATGCTTTTTCTGAAAATCTTGAAGTAATCATGTGGGCTTTTCCTCCTCTATCCTGTTGAAGTGATTAATTACACTGATTGATTGTTACACATAAAACCTACATTGAGTTCCTTCTGAGATAATCCTACTTGATCACAATGTATTGTCTTTTAAAAATATTGCTGAATTTGTTTTTGCTAATGTTTTGTTAAAAATTTTTACATCTTACTACTGAAAAATATTGGCCTATAAATTCCAGCTTTTTGTAGTTATGGATTATGCTGACCTCATGAATGAGTTGGGTAGTGATCCTCCATCCTCTATTTCCCGAAAACACTCTGCAAGATAAGACTGGACTTATTACTTTATCCTTACAAACCTTAAATGTTTGCTGGAGTTCACCAGTTAAACAATATTAGGCCAGAATTTTCTTTTGGGGAAAGGTTTTGATAATAAGTTCATTTGGTTAAATACATAAAAGTCCATTCAAATTTCTCTATTTTTTCCTTGTGTCAATATTAGTAAGTTGATTATTCAGGAAAATATTTTATAAATTAACAAATTTGTTGCAATGAGGTTATTCATATATTCACATACTATCTTTTTAATGTCTTCAGGATTTATGGTAGTAATTCCTTTTTCATTCCTGATATTGGCAAATTAGGTTCTCTTTTATCTTGGCCATGCTAAGTAGAGATTTGTCAATATTGTTGATCTTTACAATCACCTTTTGGCTCTGTTAATTTTTTCTATGCTCTCTTTTCATTTTGTTGATTATTTTTCTTTATTGCTTCCTTCACTCTGCTCTTTGGGTTTACTCTGTTGCTTTTCATCTGGCTTCTTATGGGGAACTTTAAGTCATCAATTTTAAATCTTCTTTTTAAATATAAGCATTTAAAGTGATGTTTTCCTCTAAAGCTGCATCCAACAAATTTTAATATGTTGTATTTTCTGTTGTCATTCAGTACAAAGCAAATTGCAATTTCTCATGACTTTTTCTTTGACTCATGAATTATTGAGAAATATGTGGTTTATTTTCAACATATTTGGTGTTTTCCTAGATTCTTCTTCTTATTATTATTATTTATAAATACTTGATTTATGGTCAGAGAATACAGTCTATGTAATTTTGATGCGTAAACTTTAGTGAGACTTGTTTATGGCACAGCATATCATTTATCTTGCATTTATCACAGGCACTTGAGAAGGATGTGTATTCTGCAGTTGTTGGATGTAGTATTCTATAAACATCAATTAGTTTGTTTCTGATCGTGTGGTTCACATCTTCTGTATCTTTACTGATATTTCTTTCTTCGTGGTTTACACTTCCCTGATGGCTAAATGTATTGGTTTTTTTCATGTACTTATTGGTTAGGTACAGTCACTTTGGAAAACAGTGTGGAGGTCCCTCAAAAAGTTAAAAATAGACCTACCCTGTGATCCAGCAATTGCACTACTGGGTATTTACCCCAAAGATACAGACGTAGTGAAGAGAAGGGCCATATGCACCCCAATGTTCATAGCAGCATTGTCCACAATAGCTAAACTGTGGAAAGAGCCGGGATGCCCTTCAACAGACGAATGGATTAAGAAGATGTGGTCCATATATACAATGGAATATTACTCAGCCATCAGAAAGAACAATTACCCAACACTTGCAGCAACATGGACGGGACTGGAGGAGATTATGCTATGTGAAATGAGTCAAGCAGAGAAAGACGATTATCATATGGTTTCACTCATTTGTGGAAAATAAGGAATAGCAGGGAGATCAGTAGGAGAAGGAAGGGAAGAATGAAGGGGTGGTAAACAGAAGGGGGAATGAACCACGAGAGACTATGGACTCTGGGAAACAAACTGAGGGCTTTGGTGGGGGGGATGGGCTAGCCCGGTGATGGGTATTAAGGAGGGCACGTATTGCATGGAGCACTGGTTGTTATACACAAACAAGGATTCATGGAACACTACGTCAAAAACTAATGATGTACTGTATGGTGACTAACATAACATAATAAAAAATTAAAAAAATAATTTTTAATGTATGATATGCAGTAAGGATTGAGGTTCTATTATTTTCCCATATACAGATTAAACTTCTCCAGCACACCTTGTTGCAAAGACTTCTTTCTTCATTGAATTACACTGGCAACATGTAGAACATCAACTGATTTTAATTGGGGGTCTGGTTCTGGGTTATCCATTCTGTGCTCTTGATCTAGGTTTTTTTCCTTAGGCCAATACCACACTGTTTCGAGTTGTAGCTTTACAGTATGTCTTAAGATCAGATACTGTACATGTATCTAACTATATTCTTATTTGGTAATATTTTACATATTCTAGGTTCCTTGCATTTCTACATAGATTTAAAAAAGAAGTTTGTCAACTTCTATCAAAAACACTTGCTAGGATTTTGACTGAGATTGTGTTTAATCTACAGATGAATATGGGGAGAAGTGACACCAATATTGAATTCTCTAATTTACAAACAAGGTACATATTTAAATTGGCTTAGGTCTTCAATTCCATTATTATTCACTAGTTTTATTTTATAGGATTTGTACTATTTTATTAGATATAGCTCTTTATATTTCTTATGTTTATGCTATTGTAAATGGCACTTTTGCATGTTTCAATTTTAAATTCCAAGTTTTTAATCCTTGTGTATGGGAATACAATTGGTTTCTGTATGTTGACTTTGTATCCTATGGCCTTACGAAACTCATTCATAAGTTCTAGTAGCTTTTCTTTAGGTTTCTTAGGATTTTCTGTGTACCCAATCATCGTGCCTACAATAGACAGCTTTATTTCTTTCTTTCCAATCTGCATGCCTTTCCTTTCTTTTACTTGTCTTAGTATACTGAATAGGAACTCTAGTACTATGCTGAATACAACCCTGGAGGAAAGCATTCAGTCTTTCACTCTTAAGTATGATATTACCTGTAGATATTCCATAAATACACTTTGTCAAAGTCAGAGTGTTCCTTTCCGTTTCTAGTTTGAGGAGAACTATATTTTTTTGGTTTGGTTGGTTGGTTTGGTTTGGTTTTTTAAGATTTTATTTATTTATTATTTATTTATTTATTTGAGAGCAAGAACACAAACGGAGCAGAGGGGCAGAAGGAGAGGGAGAACCAACTCCCCGCTTAGCAGGGAGCCTGATGCAGGGCCTGATCCCAGGACCCTGAGATCATGACCTGAGCCTAAAGCAGATGCTTAAGTGACTAAGCCACCCAAGCACCCCCTACTTTGTTGTTAAATCGGTCACGGAAATCGGATTTTGTCAAGTGCTTTTTCTTTATTCATTAAAACTATGTTCTTTTCTTTTTAAATTCAGCTAATATGATGAATTATATGGATTGATTTTTAAATGTTAAGCCACCTAATCATGATATAGTATTTTTTATGTATTAGTTTTTAATTTGCTAATATTTATTAAGGATTTTTGAGTCTTTGTTCATAAGAGATTATGCTTTATACTGTTCACACCTTTGCCTCCTTTCAGATTCAAGGTAATACAGGCTTCCTAAAATGAGTCAGGAAATATTCACTCCTCTTTGGTTTTCTAAGAGTTTGTGTAAGATAGGTATTACTTCTTCCTTAAATTTTTGATAGTGGAGTATTGTTTTAACAGATGTCAGAAACCAATGTAATGAAATACATACTACATAAACATGTAAATGAAAAATAACATTCCAATTATATAATATAAAGTATAGATCTTATATCTCTTAATATAGTAAAATAGTTTTTATTCTCATCAGATATTTTCTGAGATCAGAATACAACTTGTCCCAATTTCTCCTATAATTAGAGGAGGCCATTCCACTAATAGGAGATACTCTTAAAAAATTACAGAGAGAGGAAGAGAAGGAAACTCAATAGACCACATTTACTATTCCGTGGCCCTATATACATAAACAGTTATTTTTATGTGCCATTCATACCACATTCAGGTGTGAAAGGGAAGGATATTTCAGTGAAATTGTCTTAACTCTACCTCCCCGTCATGCTTCCTATTTCAAATATATCAAGACTATATAAACTGAAAGATTATCATCTGTCAAAATTTATAATGAAAGCAGAACCAGGGATGCAAAAAAGGATGAACATATGATCAATATTTCTTATAGGTGATTCTTTTTCTATTTTATGCAGAAAATGAAGGAGTGTACAGAGCAATTAAGGAGGTTATATATTTGGGGTCATTATTCCAAGAAAGAAATTTTTATTATTCTAGTTTATTACAATAACTTCTCTGTCATAACATAATACTTCTTTTGTTAATTTTTTAAATTAAGTATTGAACCTCTAACAAATTATGTCCAAATAACTAAGGCTGCCATTAATAGAGAATGAGTGCCGGGATAATGTGCTCTTGAAGAATATTTTATAATTCATCCCAAAAGAACACTGGCTATTATTATTATTAGTTTTATTTCCTTCCCTTCCTAATATCTACAAGTAAATAAAAATTTCTTGCAGGCTTTTTTTTTGGGGGGGAGCTAATAGTGAGGCAGAGATGTAACTTTCATAAAAAAGGAAATAGCAGAACAATAAACCCAACTTCAAAATTTCCTGTCAATGTTGAGGCTTCCAGTAGGCTTCATATATTTGCTGGAAAGAAACTGACATGCTAGTTTTCAGAGCCTTAGAGCTGGCAAAGTGCTCAGATGGCAAATTTTGTGCAGAAAACTTATATCTAATTTCTGCCTGGTGTCCTGCCTTCGTGATACATTGGAGCCATACAATATTATAACACAAATGTCATGCAAATAGTTGGGCCAGCAGCTCTGGGAAACAAATCCTGTCTTATAAAACAGTACACCCTGTATGCTTTGATTGTCATTCATTAACATGGTTTCCAGTGAGAGTGACATTTCCATCTGATGCAGAGCTGAAAGCAGATCCTACATGAAATCCCCTTCCCGTTCTGCACCTGGTTTCCCCTCCCCCCATTCCAGCCAGCCCCTCCACAGTGAAGGGCAGTCCAGGCCTGGTTCCTGTCACTAGCCAGGCTACAGCCTCAAATCCCAGGTCTGTGTTCTGGTTTCCCTCTGGGTCTTACTAGAAGTTTATCGACGAAACACAGGCTCCTCATAATCTGTTTGAAAAGCCCACTGCGTCCAACAGGAAGATATGATCATCCTATCGTGGTGAAGACCGTTCTGTGTGTTGTCATTGTGGAGAAAATGTTCTACAAGTGTGTGCATGGAGAGAAGAGGAATTGGGGAGGTGGGATGTTTTCACTCTACCAGTGAAACAACCTCATCTCTGCCAAAAACCTAAGATCCGGTCCCCTTTGGGGAACTCTCTCTCTAGGTTTTACTTTGGAAACCATCTGCTCTGTCCATGAGTATTGGCTCCCCAGGGAAATTCAGGCCTCTCAAAGTTTTGGCCTCACGTCTGGGGGAATTCCATACCCAAGCCAGCCAAGGCTTGGCTTGTCCTTCTAGGAGCGAAGATTTTGTGGATCTAGCATTTGCATGTGCTTATCCTTTGGGCCAAAAATTATCCAGAGATGTAACTGAGCTTTCTAATTATGCAAATAAATACCAAATATTCTTTTTTTTCTCATGCACTCTCTCTTTTTTATTCAAAGAAAGTCATTATCATAGTGTGACTAGTTCCTCAATTTGTTTCAGTTCTGCTAATTACCACATAACCTGGGACAAGTTGTAGATGAAATCTAGATACTGAATGGGCTGAATTCAATAGGATATGAGCAAAAAAAACAACAACAACAAACCAAATGAAATGACTTTTTCTTGTTCATTGCTGTCTCTTCAAACTTATTCTGTGGGCTATATCTTGGCAGAAACTTTCCAGTATACTCAGATAATGCAAATCATTTTTATGCATAATCAGAGTTTCATCACAGGACTAAAAATGTTATAATCACTGCTCCTTATTCTTATTACTACAACCAGACCTTATCCTACCCTGCTACCTCAGCTTGCTATTGCTCTAGGCCTGGAAGTCTAGAATGGTGGGAGGAAATCTTAGCTTTTCTCTTTACCGTATTTTTCTCCTCCTTTCACTATTTTTAGGACTTCTCTGGGTCCATCAGGGTTCGAGGTGGAAAGTAAGAACAGGTAAGCCAAAGGAAAGATCTTACTTCACTGGCATGGATGTAATCTGTGATGGAACCCTCCGAGTGTGGCAATGTGCCAAAACTGATTCTTCCTCTAATGGGACCTTTCTGTGTGTTCCTCAATGATATCCCCAATGGATCTCTCCAACTGCAACGTCCTTGATGCTTATTTGTTGCTTGTTGCTTGCTGGCTGCTTAAAATTCTTTCCTCAGCCTCTGAGCATGTGACAGTCTTCACTTTCATCGGGCTCACATCTCCATCCATGCATTTCTGTTAGGTGGAACGTGGAATTGGAGCTATCAAAGTAGCTCCATATTGCCTCGCTTCCATGTGGCCCATATCTGATCCATAGGAAAAATTCATCCATCCTTGTCCTGTCATGCTGTTGGTGGAAGAGTTTTTTATTCCCAAGGTAGTCCTCTTTCACTCTGCTCTATTGTACTGGGCCAATCTACCTCCAGTTTCTCTTGCCATCCCTATGCGTCCAGACTGCATGATACTAGGTCAATCCTAGGTCAATCCCACCAAGTAATTCCCTTGAAGCCCTTTTTCTTATTTAGATTAATAGGGAGGAAGAAGTAACCCTTTTACTCCATAGGAGTGGAAATCCAAAACATAACAACAGCTATCTCCAGAGTAATCCTCTTTGCCAGCCATTTCAGCTTCAACTCTTTATATCTTCACAGTGGATGATGGCTCAAGATCTGAAAATCAGATCCATATAACTCCAAATCTTGTGCTCTGAATAAGCAGGTAATATATATTACATCATTAAAGATTAATAGAACTCTATAGCTCTCAGAATGGAAATTACAATTGATGGGGAACATAGCCTTATGATTAGATTCAAGTTACGCATTTTTGGCAGGTAGGCCACAGAAATAATATTGTATCCTTCTCATTGCATCACCTCAGGAGGCAAATGATGTCTATTTTCCCTACTATTGTGGAGGTTAACTTTGAGTCCTAAGTAATGTGGGCCTGGTTTCTTCACTATACAGTTTTATTTCTTCATCATAATTAATAAGTTTCATGTGGGAGATATTCTGAAACTATGTAAATATCCAATTTCTTGTCAAACTTTCACTCGCTAATTTCAGAATCTATTGACGATTCTTGCCTAAAACCATTATTTCTGTATTAGTTGCCAAATGATGATAAATTTATATGTTTTTAATAAATTAGTATATAAAGTAAAGAAGTGACAATATAAGGGGAAAAAAGGAGTAACTGAAAAAAAAAATACCAGGAATATTTTAAAAAGAACCAAAGAGAATGACCAGAAATGGAAGACAGCATCATTAAAATTAACAAGTTAATGGATGTATTAAATACATATTAAATACAGCTGAAAAGAGAATTAACATGGACCTATGAATTTATTCAGAATCCACTCCATTGAGCTAAAGAGATGGAAAACGTAAAAGCAGAATAAGGAGACTTGAAGGGTAGAATGAGAAGCTACATTTAAGTTTAGCAGATGTTTCAGAAGGAAAAAAGGAAGGAGATGTAATTTTCAAACAGACAGTGGGTGAGAATTTTCTAAAATGAGGTGAATCCTCAGATTTAGAAAATGTAAGAAGTAAAATAAATAAAATTAAACCCACACTAGATAGACCTTTGAGAAATTAAGGACATAAAAAACTAAAAGAAATTTAAAGGAAAATAAACTCTTAAAAAGAGACAGGTTGGCTACAAATATTGAAAATTCAACTGACAGCAGACTTATAGGCAACAACAGAAATCAGAAGACAACAGAATAATATTTTCCACCTGAGAGAAAATTGTTGTCAACATAGAATTCTGTATATACTAAACAGCCATTTAAATAAGAAGTTATGTTATATAAAGTATTTAAGTAAGAAGTGAAGTTATAAAAAGACTTTAAGACAAAAAATATTACAGATTTTACTCTTTATAATTTCTCCTTTAAAAAATCTTTAAGTCTATGGAAGGCAGAATTCTAAGATGGTGCCATGACACTTACTCTCCCTGTTGTACCTTCTACTAGTTATTCAATCAAACAATAATCTAGGAACTTCTGTGAAAATATTTTGTGATATATTGACCTTCCAAAATCAGTTCATCTTAAAATAGGGGGATTAGTACATAAGTCATTTAAATCTGGGCCTAGCGGGCAGAGACAGAGGAAATCAGAGAGAGTCAAAGTATGTGAGGGTATATAGAGAAGGCCACGTGGTAAGGGACTGTGGACAGCTTCAAGAGGCTGAGAGTGACCTCTGGTCAGCATTTACCAATAGAATTGGAATCTAAGTCCTGTGACCATAAAGAACTGAAATCTGACAATATAATGAATGACCTTAGAAGCAGATTCTTTCCTAGAGCCTCCAGAAAATAGTGCAGCCCTGATTTCAACCTTGTAACAAACAGAACAGATGTCCAAACTTTGACCTATATCTGGACTCCTAATCTACTGAAATAGATAATAGATGTATGTTGTTTTATTTTATTTTTTTAAGATTTTATTTATTTGAGAGAGAGAGACAGAGATAGCGAGCGAGAGCATGAGAGCATGAGCAGGAGAGAGAGGGTCCCCACTGAGGTCCCCACTGAGCAGGGACCCCAACGTGGGGCTTGATCCCAAGATCCCAGGATCATGACCTGAGGCAAAGGGAGACATTTAACTGACTGAGCCACCCGGGCACCCCTGTATGTTTTTTTTAAACCACTAAGTTCATAGTAATCTGTTACACTTCCATGGAATAACAATCAGTATATTTTAAGAAGATGGAAACTCAAGATATAAAAAGCAGTGAGTAACTCTAAACAAGCCCTGACTGTGTTAAGAAATATAATAGTAAAATGGAACCATAAAAAGAGGTTGGAAATAAAATATTAGCAAAAATTATATTTGAAACAAAAAGATGATCAGAGTCAAAAGCTGGAACTTGGTTTTGGAAGAGGCCAGAGATACCAGTTAACTTCAGGTTATGTAAAGTCAGGTACTCGTGTTAAAAATATAAAGCAGCCACTAAAAATCACAAATAGAATTTATAACTTTTCTTTCTGCTGCATTCTAGGTAATTTCTTTCATTTATTTTTCACACTACACATTCTCTCTTTAGCTGAGTCTAATCTGCTTTTTATCCTTATTGAGGTTTATTTTGTCTTGTTCGCATTTTTTCTTTGCTCCATCTAACGTATTTACCAAAGAAAGATGTAGGGTGTGTTTACTATTACTCTATCATGATGTTTAAAAAAGAAAATTATGGATA
Source organism: Ailuropoda melanoleuca (assembly GCF_002007445.2). Classification (NCBI taxonomy): domain Eukaryota; kingdom Metazoa; phylum Chordata; class Mammalia; order Carnivora; family Ursidae; genus Ailuropoda; species Ailuropoda melanoleuca. The sequence goes on from NC_048219.1 coordinate 47,172,868, forward strand.
CAGAGAAAATCACAAATAAATCAACTGCCATAATTCACCACTATTGCCATTACTATATCCCTGTGTTGGCATACATATATGTTTAATATGTTTATATATATATTTATACACACACACACAGACACACACATACCCTTAAATAGATATAGAAGTATTACTTTTGTTAGGTAGTATAGTGTACTAGTTAAAAACATACACTTTGAAGTCACAGAGACTTGAGTTCAAGTTCACATCACCATTTATAAGCTATATGTACTTGGCTAAATTATTTAACCTTCTGAGCCTCAATTTCTTTATCTGTTATATGAAGAGGATGATAATAATACTTTCCTCAGAATGGTCATTAACTATTAAATTTTAATGACTATTTTTAATTCCTAAAGTGTCCTTTTTCAAATAATCTTGTTCTTACAGTGACTTGTAATTTCGTAAAAATCCCTATTTCCTTATTTTGTCTCTTTAATCATTTTAAATATATTTATCTTATAGGGTCTTTTGGGTAGTTCTGACTTCTCAGGTTTTTATGCTGCAAATTCTTCTTTTTGTTGTGTTATTTCTCTACCCTCTAATGGATAGTTTCTTTGTATAGTCTGCATTTTCTTTTAATGAGTAGATTTTAGGTCCTTTTTCTAGGTACTAGATGCTAGGTACTCCTGGTGCATGGCTTCATGGGCTCATGTGAGTATCATTATGGCTACTGTTCACTTTTTTTTTCTTTTTTAAAGATTTTATTTTTTTATTTGACACAGAGAGAGAGTGCACAAGTAGGGGGAGCTGCAGAGGGAGAGGGAGAAGCAGACTCCCCAATGAGCAAGGAGACTGGCTTGATCCCAAGACCCTGGGATCATGACCTAAGCTGAAGGCAGATGCTTAACTGACTGAGCCACCCAGGTGCTCCTACTGTTCACTCTTAATTCCAGCATATGTACGTGTTTTTTTTTTTTCTTGCTTGCTTGACTGTATATTTAAGTTATTTTATCCTTCACTTCTATGTGTTTGTGTTATCAAAACTATAGGAAGTCATCTCCATTAGTAAAATTTTAGAAATGGCTACCAAAATTAGGAAAAAATTTAAAGTAGACACTTAACTTTGCAACACTCTCATGATATCATGTAAGCACCAATTGTTTCTATCAAAGTGAAAGGCTAGCCTTGATTCACAAACATGCTAAGTGATCAGCTCCCCTTTCCCAAATCAAAAGCATACATGTCACTATACTAGCTAAGCAATGCATTCTCATTTATTATAGGAGCTGCAGGTAATAATAAGGAAGGGACTTAAGATGTTTGTAGAGGGCAGGAGAGAAAGTATAGAGCACGAGCCGACTATCATTATAGAGTTCTGACTAAATCAAGAACTTGTGGGTAAATGTGCCTTTGAGCTTTAACATATGACATATTTCCCCTGACTCTTCCCCAGAGAGCAATACTTAGTGAGCTGCTAAGGGAAATGATCAAAAGTATTAGAATCATTTTGTGACAACATGCAACTTTACAAGATACTTTTGTACTAGAAATGTGTACTAGTGTAATAACTGTATTACATTATGTACTAAAGAACAATGCAACTGCTGACCAATAACAAAGCTTTCTATGATGTAGAAACAAAAAAAGGAATATAATCCACATGTACTGGACAGTTGTAATATTACAATAAAGACAAATTACTAAAAAATCTTAAATCATGAATCTGAAAATTGTAGTGCAATTCAAACAGACATTTCAGGTTTACCCTAAGCCTGAAATAGTCCCTAATGGTGGTATTTTGTTCTTCAGTTTGCAAACACGCCTCATCGCATCATCACTGCATGCACATTTCAAGTTAGAAACCCTTATCTCGAGCACAAAAATTACACTGAAGACTTTAGACAATGAATCCCAGACATCCCAGAAAGACCTTTTCTCAGGCAACATTAACATTAGACGCAATTACATAGAATCTAATTTACTTTCTAGCAAGATTGGGAAATGATCTGGCTTGGTGGAAAACTTGGCTGTTATCAGGCATACTACACTTAGTTTTATTCCCCTAAAGGGCCTTGCCGGGAGGTCAAATAATAGGAACAAAACGCATTTTTTACCAACATGTTAAGAGATCACTTTTTCCTCCCCTCCTGGTCTGCCAAGATTCAAACCCTAACTAATACTGGCACATTACTTTACCTCTCCATGCCTGTTTCCTCACCTAAAAATGTGAATATTACCTGTGTCATGTGCTGACTATGAGGATTATATGAGCTAAACTATAGTTTGCTATGATCATTATATTATGATGTTATCACTTTTATCATTTTAGAGCCTCTAGAAAATATTAAGATGATAATGATAATAATGAAAAATTACAAGAGAGTTTCTATGAGATGCATCTATTGGGTACTTACACAGTGTCAGGCAATTTATATTCATTATATCCTGTTTTCCTAATAATACTCTAGAGGAAGTACTTTGATCTCCATTTTACATATGATGAAGGTGTGGTTCAGAGAAATTAAAGAACTTAACTCTGAGCACACAGCCAGCATGCTGATTTGAAACGAAATCCTTCTGTCACCAAAAGGCCTATGCTCTTTCTACTATTTCTACAGATCCAAGGACAACACAAACTGAATATGGAAAGGATCCTGGCCACTTCTATTGCCCTGAAAGGAAAGCAAGTCTAATTGCTTTGGAGCAGGGAACCTACATATAGCTATTTATTGGAAAGGGGACTGGAAGGGGTCTCTGCTCTGCCCCTGGGCAGGCTGTGTGGTTTCTGTAGTCATCTTACCTCCTTGATCCTCATGTCCTCACCGGTGGAAAGGGGAAGTTGGACTAGACTAGTGTACCTATCCATTTCATTTCTCTGACTCTCAGTTTCCTTGTTTATGAAACAGGAATATAAGCTTGGCTGCCCAGGGAAATTTGGGAGATAAAAGTGATTTTTAAGGTGTTTTCTAGTCACGCACTGCTGCAGAAAACACACCAAAAACAATTAACTTCAAACCATAACCACTAATTATTTTGATAATGAATCTGGGTTTTGATAAGACCCAGTCAGACAATTTTTTCCTCAGGGTCTGTCATGGAGTTGAAGTCAGACAGTGACCAGGGCTTCGCTCACCTCTACAGCGCCTTCACTCACAGTGCCTGGGCTGGAATGAGTCAAACATCTGGTGAGTGGAGGAGATGGGGCTGTTTCTTTCTTTCCATATGTCATCACTCCATGTAGATGCTCCACAAGGCAGCCTTGGGATAGCCAGCTTTCCTACTTGGGAGCTTAAGCTCCAATGGTTAGTTTCCTAAGAAAAATTAGCAGAAGAGGCACAGCCGTGTCTAACCTAAACCCCAAAGTTCCATAGCATCACTTCTGCTGTACTGTATTCGTTAAGGCAGTTACCAAGTCCTCCCCAGGTTCCTAGGAGGGGACATAGGCTCCACCTCTTCATAGAAAGAGTGTCAGAGAATTGCAGACATCTTTTAAAACCACCACAAATTGCTATAAAGCATAGGTATTGTTATTACTAATTTTAACCAGCTGCAGCTTATTCTCTCAGGGGATTATTAACAGCAAATGTAAAACATTTCATATCGAGCGCATTCTAAAGCTGCCTTCTCCAAATGTGAAATTGTTGTGTTCTCAGGAAACATCCACCAACTTTTGTATCAGCCAAAGTAAAACACAACCTGGAAAGAAAATTCTCATAAAAATACTACTAAGTGTGATGATATTTCAAGCCAAGTGCACTTTTTAAAGCCCATCTGCTTAAAAAAGATTATCTTCTATTTTTTCCTGTCTGTTAACATGGATAATAAAGAAGTGACTGTAATAAGCATATTGGGGCATTTGGTAACTTTTGCAAATGTTAGCAGTACTTTGATCTATGCTATGTGATATAGGCGTTTTAGCTAGGAGGTATGCAGCCTGTGGAACAAGAAAGGTGTTGTCTGGTTTCTCCTAAGCTAACAGAGTCTTAGAAGGATAGCAGTCCCATCACTCGTTAAAGATGAAGTCCTGCTGAGAAGTCTAAAAGACTAACTCAGGCTTTCAGGGAGTTATCTGTTTATCCAATACTGAAATCCAGGTCTTTTAACTATTTCAGTGTTCATTCTATTATTATGCAGTTTCTCAAGATCACTGTGAAGCTTGTGTGATTTTCTACTTGGGTATGAAATGCATTGAGAAATTGAATAGCTCTGAATAGTGATTACATAATAAATGCTATGCTGATTAAGCCCATTCCTATCAAACTGACATACCTTTTCAATAGTGGCAAGTTCTTATATCTGACAAGTAAATAAATCAATAAATATCCCCCAATTTCCTTCATTCACTGCTATAATTTCCTTTATCTTAATTCATAAATTTATCTAAACCCTTCTTGAATCTATAGTTGACTCTTAAAAACATAGGGGTAAGGGGCGTCCACTCCCCACATCATTGAAAATCTGTGTCTAACTTTCGATTCCCCCACAACTTAATTACTAATAGCTAATGTTGGCCGGAAGACTTGCCAATAACATAAGCTGTCCATTAATAGGTATTTTGTATGGTATACGTATTATATACTAGATTTTATAGTAAAGTGAGCTAGAGAGAAAAGGAAATGTTAAAAAAATCATAAGGAAGAGAAAATACATTTACAGTACTGTAGGTATTGAAAAAATACATTGTTCGGGCGTCAACCGTATTTATTGTTTAAGCTTGTATAAATTCTAGGGACAATCACTAATTCTAGGACTCCATGTTCTTTAACATAAACTATTTAAAGCTACAAGCGTATCTATAAAGTTTCTGATGGATCACTCAGCTTCTCTCTCTCTATAATCCATAGAGATAACATAAAAAGGTATATGTTTCTAAATTAGAGATTCTGTGTTCTTAATTATTTTTTCAATCCATTCCAACTACGAATTTTCTTTTTACACACATCCTGCACAGAAATGTATTTTCATGTTCTACTTTTGTATACATCACGATGCATATCGAGACAGCCCTACATTGCACAGGCATCACCCTTCTCCCTTCTCCCTTTCTGTGCTCCATCATGTAGCCCAAACACTGTTTTACAATCCTTCTCAACACAGTGCCCTAGGTATCTACTATTAGGTGACTAGAACAAGCCCATAACGTGGAGCCCCTTTGAGACTTCTGTATTGATACTATAGAATGGCCTTGTGCTAATAGCCTCAGTCTTTGAGTCTCTGATAAAATAACAGTAAAGCAATTTTTAAAAAAAATACAACAGCATAATACTACAAGGATAGAGAGAAATGGTACAAAAGCCATGAACAGCTGAAATTTGTTAACAAAATTTTTGGAAAACAGAAAATAGAGAAGTGGTATCTGAGTATGCAGAGTAGGTGAAGTGATAGCCTAGAGTACACAGAGACAGACAGACAGAGAGAAAGCAAGTCCATGTTCCTCCAGAACTCTGGAGAGTCTCACGACTTGGGACTTGGAGCTAAAGATAAGGGTACTGATTTAAATTCTGTGTATGTCTTTAACCTTCTATACCCCCACGGCACAGAACTCCCAGAAGCTAACCATTGCTCTTCTCATTCCCTTATTTTCCTTTTGTGAAATTTCAGAACACCAAGAATAAAGATCCTTGAACACTTCCAGAGATAAACAAAAGAAAACTATAAACGATATGGAAAGAAACTGGCATCAGAATTCTCATCAGCAGCAACAGATACCAGAAGATATTAGATAATGCCTTTAAAAGTATATATCCAGATACAACTCAAGTCCAAAAGAACCAACACAACAAGGGGCATGATGGGTGGCTCAATCAGTTAAGCGTCTGCCTTCGGATCAGGTTATGATCCCAGGGTCCTGGGATCGACCCCAGCATCAGGCTCCTTGCTCAGCAAGGAGTCTGCTCCTCCCTCACCTTCTCCCTCTGCTCCTTCCCCTCCCCCTGCTTGTGCATGCTCTCTCTCTCTCTCTTTCTCTCTCTCTCAGGTAAATAAATAAAATCTTAAAAAAACCCAACACAACAAAATCATAAAACAAGAGAAGAAAAATTACTCTCAACCTAGAATTCTTTACCTGAATACATCAAGTGCTAGATTAGAATAAAACACTTGAAATTAGAATTTCAAACTATGTACTTGCCACATACCTTATCTTAAGAAGATAAAATGTTCAGTTAAGTTGCAGGATACAAAACCAATAAACAAAACTCAGTTGTGTTTCTATATGCTAACAACAAACTATCAGAAAGAGGAATTTAAAAATACCATTTACAATTGCATCAAAAAGAATTAAATACCAAGGAACAAATTTAACCAAGGAGGTGCACTGTGTACTGAAAACCATAAGACATTGATAAGAGAAATTGAGTATACAAATAAATAGAAAAATATTCTGTGCTCATGCACTAGAAGAATTGATATTGTTAAAATTCCCTACTACCCAAAGTAATCCACAGATTCAATGCAATCCCTATCAAAATTCCAATGGCATTTTTCACAGAAATTTAAAAAATCCTAAAATTTGGGACACCTGGGTGGCTCAGTCAGTTACGCATCTGCCTTCAGCTCAGGTCATGATCCTGGGGTCCTGGGATCGAGTCCCACATCGGGATCCCTGCTCGGTGGGGAGTCTGCTTTTTCCTCTGCCCTCCGCCTGCTCTGCCTGCCACTCCCCCTGCTTGTGCTCTCTCTCTCTTAAATGAATAAATAAAATCTTTAAAAAATAAAAAAATTAATAAAAAAATTAAAATCCTAAAATTTGTATGGAATCACAAAAGACCCTGCACAGCCGAACTAACCTTTAGAACAAAACTGGAACAAAACACTTCCTGATTTTAGACTGTATTACAAATCCATAGTAATTAAAGCAGTATGGTATTGGCAGGGAAACAGGCACATAGATCAATGAAACAGAATAGAAAGACCATAAATGGGTCAGTCAGTCAAGTGTCCAACTCTTGATTTCAGCTCAGGTCATGATCTCAGGGTCTTGGAATAGAGCTGCACATCAGGCTCCTTGCTCAGCGAGGAGTCTGCTTCCCCCTCTTCCTCTGTCTCCTCCCCCCTGCTCGTGCTCTGTTTTTATCTGTCTCTCTTTCAAATAAATAAATAAAATCTTTTAAAAGATAAATAAATAAATAAATTGTCCTGGGAAAACTGGACAGCCACAGGAAAAAGAATGAAACCGGGCCACTATCTTACACTCTATACAAAAATCAACTCAAAAGAGATTTAATATTTGAACATAAAACCTTAAACCATAAAATGCTAGAAGAAAAACATAAGCAATAAGCTCCTTGACACAGGTTTTAGTGATAAATTTTTGGCTATGACACCAAAGGCAAAGGCAAGAAAACCAAAAATAAATAAGTGGGACTACATCAAACTAAAAAGCTGTTGCACAGCAAAGGAAATCATCAACACAATGAAAAGACAGCCTATAGAATGGGAGAAAATATTTGAAATAATAATCTGATATGAGGTTGATATCCTAAATATACAAAGAACTCATACAACTCAGTTACAAAAATAAAAACAAAAAACAACAACAACAACAAAAAAACCCCACCAAACAATCTGATTAAAAATTGGCTAGAAGAACTGAATAGACCTTCTTCCACAGAAGATATACAAATGGCCAACAGATACGTGAAAAGATGCTCAGCTCCACTAATCATTAGAGAAATGTGAATCAAAACTAGAAAATAAGATATCTACCACTCACACCTGTTAGGGTGGCTATTATTAAAAGGAAAAAAGGAAATGTTGGCAAGGATGTGCAGAAAAGAGAACTCTGGTACACTGGTGGGAATGTAAACTGATGCAGCCACTTTGGGAAACAGTATGGAGATTCCTCAAGAAATTAAAAATAGAACTACCATATGACCCAGGAATCCCACTTCTGGGTACTTATCTGAAGGAAATGAAAACAGAATATTGAAGAGATGTCTGCATTCCCAGCTTCACTGTAGCATTATTCACTACAACAAAGATAAAAACCTTTGCCTCCATCCTCCACATTAATAAACTTGATTAGCTCTAGGGCTCCAGATCATTCTGATGAATGAGGATTTCCACAGTTACGCAGAGGACTGGAAGAAACATGGATTTCATCTGGATATTGCAGAGCATTAAGTCTGATAAGGAAATAAAGGTATATAAAATTATCTGAGAAGTCTGTCTTTTGCTATTTTGGCATTTCTATCCCAGGTGTGATCAAAAGAATCAAAATAGGATCTGTCCATATAGGGTAATTCTCTAAGTATGGCAAATCCAACAATTCACAATGAAGTAGAGAAATGAAAAGTGAAAAATTATTCATATAACCCAACAAATCTCACCAAAAAGAAAAAAAATTCCCCACCAAACACCTTTTCTAGAGCAAAGAATGGGGTTTGCACTACATTCATTAAACCAGACTATCTTGCCACGCTCATTAAACCACCTAGGTTATTCTTCATTTCTCAGCATTGAATATATAATATGAAGCATGTGATAAGGTAATATGAGTAGAAAAGGCTTCATTCCAAGTTTTTTGAAACTCTGATATCTTTTGTGGAAAGAACTAAGCAAATCATGCTCTCTTCTGTGCAGGGCAGAGGGAATAGTGGCCCTAACTCCTCATCATGTGCTGAAGGCTGAAATTAATCACTTCTTAGATCTACAAAGCTTGTCCAGCACTCAGACAGCCTTGCCCTGCACATATATGCACTTAATAAATATTTCTGGATGATGTTTAAAGCTCCTAAAATAAAGTGCTAAACAACAACAATCATAGACCTTGGCAGCGTGCCCTATTAGCACATCTTCAACTGTTACATGAGCAGCCCTAGGCGAAAATTAGCTCATGGGGCCCCTCTAACTACTCTGCTAAAAATAAGCTTCATCATCTCTCATTTCAAGGTTTATGAGGTCACAAGCATCTCACACACTCCATCCAAGTGCTGGTCATGTCAATTCCTTTGAGCTCAGGAAGTTGGCATCTAAAATAAAATGCCAATATTTAGATCCTAATGAATTCCAGAAAATATATTAGGTTTTCCCTTCAAGACTGAAAAACACATGGAGCTTTCAGCTTTTTATGCAAAAATCCAAGTATAAATCAATATAGTAGGAAGTGTTTAGCAATGATTTTCTCTTCTGATTTTTTTTAAATCGCTTGCTGGCTACCTGCTTGAAGACTTAGAATGGAGCCTTGTGTTTGATGGAGGTTTAACACACATTTGTGGCTATTGCTATAAACACCAGACAGACTCCATAACCAAAAAATTAGGAAGGATCTAAGACATGCCCATCTCCTAATATAGTTTTGAGAGTTAACAGAAGTAAAATGAGTACAAAGTATAACACATTTAAAGTTCAAAATATTAGCTGCTAGTACTACGACCTGTCATATCCCCAAAACACTCATCTCTTGCAGTATTTTGGTTTCTCAAAACTTTTGTTTTTCTCACGAGTAAGTCATTTAACTTTCTCCAAGTAGGACATTTTAGCTTCCCTCCAATGTCTAAATGACCACGCCTGAATTAAACTTCCTTCCCTTTTTTCTTAGAACTTGCCTCCACTGTAGGGATGGCTTGGAATATCAGCCCTCAGCAACCCCAGGCAAATGCTAACCTGATTCCTTGGATGATAAGTAGACATCACTGGCACATCAGAACTCATGCATGGCCACAGGTCAGCATTAAGTTCAGTGGTTTGATGCCAAAGGCTTCCCAGAAAGGGAGTTAGAGTGTCTCATCTGACTCATTCCAACCATGTCACCTTCTTTCGTTAAAGTGTCCTAAGGACTTCAGTACCTTCTTTTCCATTATTAATGACCCCTGATTCATCAGTCTCCAAGACCTGTTACTAAATTAATCTGAATTAAGTTAGATGCCCTTAGTTAACAGAGGTCTCGTAGGTCCAGAGCTGCTTTGAGAAAAAGTAAAATATCAATTCCACATTTCTATAAATATTCAGGTTCACATATTTTCATCTACAGTTCATCTTGTTAATGTCAGCCTTCATAATTTATTGTCCATGTAAAAATATTTTAGCATGGAAAGTGGAGAAAACGAGTGAGAATAAATCATTCAGCGCTCTTCCACAAGCCACAGTCCAGTCCAGAAGATCTTCATTTTTAATTTTGTAGTCAAGTGCCATTTGGGACAAGTTGGTTAACAGTTCATCATGGGAGCAATTCCAGAGCTCATTCATTTAGACTTTAAGGAGTTTTCAGCATCACTAGAGGCAGCCAGCACATAGCTGGTGACCTCAGGAAGAGCACAATACTTGGAGACTTAGAAAAACTACAATATATGCTTCAGTCCTTAAAATCCATCATCTAATTTCCTCTATCTCCTTTCCACTGGGTAAGAAACATCTGTCAACACATGTGCCATTGGTCTGTTATTCTTCCTAATGTGGTTATTGAGTTTGACTCTCTACACCCGACAGAGAGGAAAGACATTCTGACCCATACGCAGGCACCATGGGGTAACATAAAATATGCAGGGGTTAAACAATCACTTACCCCTTCCCCCCCATCCCTATGACTCTACCTAGAGGGAAAACTACTCCTTGTTTTAAATAACACTACCCTTTCCCATAATCCTGTATACTAGGAATTTACATTATAAAAGTTCGCTTTATTATTTTTTTTTCCTAACAGAACAACATATGTTACTCTTACATTTGAAAGCAATCTCGGAAAATGGGCCTGCATGTGAATGCAATTGGCTGCTAGTTCACGTTTCCCTTCGACAAAACTGTGAGCAAAACACATGTTTTTCCATCTAAGTTAGAAGATGGAAAATGATGCATTATTTTTTAGGCTTTTGTGGCATGCACTTTAAAATCAATGCATATTTCTTCATCCACATTTTCACAAATGTCAATGCTGATACATCCATCAGATCAGATGTGTTCAATCCCTTCAGCACCTGGAGAAATTGCACTCTTGAAAATATTTTTTCCTCTTAACTTTTCAATTTGCTCCTGAGAATTGTAATTCTTTTTGACGAGTGATAAGTGAGAAACAGAATCCTCCATCTTCGTGTCCTACAAAGGTGTAAGACCATTCTTACATGCTCGCTCTTAATTCCAGGTAAGTCAAAGAACGGCTGTTTCGCTCACTGGTACACAAAGTAATCTCGCCAGGTCCTCACAAAACTCAAGAAAAAACTGAAGCTAACTTGCTACTAACATGTTATAGGTGACCCCAGATAATGTGGTACAAGCAGGAATGACCCAATCACAAATACATTGCAAATAAACCAGAAGAGATCATTATTTAGTCAGAAAAGTACTCTTTTCCCCTTGTGGTTAGTAAAAAAAGAAAGGCTTTTTCTAAAATTCCATTTTTTTTAAAATAAAATTTAGCTAGAAGAGGGAAATTGTAGGCCCTCATTTTAGCTATACACACTTAAGAATAAGGTTACCGGGAAGCCAATCAGACACTGATTGGAAAGGAGAGAAAAAAGGACATGCCCCACGAGTAAAGTAATCTATTCAATATTAGGAATGGCAGGATGCCAACAATAGATGTGTATAGAGAGTGACTTCCCCCAACTTATGAAGAAGGGGTAAAGGTAAGCAGGCCGTATACTATTTGCTGTACATAAGATGTGCGGAGTTTTCTCTTTACTTTTTTCAAGTACATGATTGATTTTGAAACAGGATGGGCAGAAAAACTATCCATGAGCTGAGAATATAAAGAAAGTTGGAACATTTTATTCACTTACTCAATATCTGAGTAATTTAAGAAGCAGTGGCTCTTAAAATCAAGAGCAAAATTTTATTTCGTAATATGCTGTCAGAATCAAAGTGCCTTTATTCAGCTCTTTCTGCATATCATTTCTCGTGCCTTTGACTAAGACCAAATGTAGCATTTTTAAGTTAAATGGCATTATACACATTAGCAAGTGACTTAGCTTAGAGAGATAGGTATTATCTTGAGGCCACAGCATCAGGGTGAAGTCTCTTGACCTAAAAATATATGAAAATTTGTTCCTTCTCTACTTCAGATTAAAGGATGAATGTGCTTTCTTTTAACCACAAAATAGTATAATGCATGTAAAATAGGTAAATAAATTAAGCTTTATTTTCAAATCTATTATAACTAAAAGGAGCACTAACATAATTAAGTCTCAGTAGTGAACAGAAATAAGTAGGTTGCATAAATATAAATATTTACTCCAATGAGCAGCTTGGTCATCAGAATTTACTCCAGAGTTTTCAGAGCATGAAGTAAAATGAAGTTGGTGGTAAACTAGCATTTCAAATGATAAAGTTAATGTTAATCCTTTTTTGAGCATAAATATAGAGACTACAAATTTCAAATAAGATCAAGTATCTCTCTTTAACAATCCCTGCAGGGGTTCTTTTAGCTTGAAAAATGTGTAACAAAAACAAAAAGATTAATTCAAATGACTTGAATCCTTGCTACGGAGTGAGGAATATACAGTTCACCAACATTTAACTGAAGTATAAACAATCACAATAAATTATAAATCACACACAGGCACACATTTGGTGTACCTATTGATCAATCCTCACTAGCAATTGGTGAGGCTCCAAGTCTGGGGTGACGGTATGTTCTAATTCTGTGTCTAGGAATGTTTCGTTGTCCTAATGCCCTTGTTATTCTCAGAAGAGTCATGGTTTATATTATATACTTTAGAGCTACATTATCTAAGACCCAGGTGGTTGATACAGTGTCTCTTAGTAGGACTTCTCTTATTTTCTTGTTTTCTATATGTCTTGTCTCCAGCTGGGCCATACAAGTCTGGTCCTCCTGAGTAGCAATGTTAATATACTCAATACACTCAACTTTAATATACTCCATAAAGAGAATGAGAATTTCTCTGTGTATAATTGCTTGAAGCCCAATCCTTCAAAAAGCCTTTATTCTTTTCCGACAAAGAGCTCACCAAGTACACGTCTTATGCTCTTACTATTTCTGTTACTAATTGCTATCACTTAGATGTGTGTAACCTAATTTCTTCCAGATGTGAAAACCTCTGCAATGCCTCGAAGCTTCCATGATTTGGGACTGCATTTACCTGCCTGCAGACTCTCCACCATCACTCAAGATATCTTTCCTCTATTTGTGCTTTTGTTTGCAATTGTACCCCATTCCAGGGCATCAGTAGCTATATAATTATATATTGTTAAAACTGAACATGAAGGGTACAGTACAAAGCTACCCGTCTAGGATAAATTGCTGCATAGATGAGGCCTTTGCTATTTACTTCCTCCTGGGCATGGTGGGTTAGTTATACCTGGGTGTCAGAGAAGATATTTGGAGGCTGAAATAATCCCTTGGACACCATGATTAAGATTTTTGGGTAGAAGGAATCAATTTGAGGGCCTCAGACCCAATTCTTGGAAACGGACCCATTCAGGGACACGAACTATGTTCGTATGCAATCCTGAGTGGTGTCTCTCATACAAAATGTACCCACCCAGCCTCTGGAAACTCCTCAGCAGAGACCTAAAATCTAGAGTTAGGATGGCCCTCTAATCACTGTAAGGAGAGAGGTTTCCCTGGCCGAGAAGATCCAGGTGGTGGAAATACTAGGAGTCATCGTGATAAAGGCAGCAGCAAGAAGTGAAGTCTTGATGACAAATGCCATCAGCAAAGCTGACAGCAATAGCACCTGAGGCATCAGAGCTGGTCATTTCTGACAGGCTCTGACAGCAGCAACAGCTGCTACAGAATGCAGTAGCCAGGAGTGGATAGAATGGAGACTCCACCAGCAAGAGTAGCCAGAAATCATCAACTTTCACTGGTGATGGGAAGATGGCAGGGGATGGAGAGTTAGGAGGTTAGAGTGTGGAGTTAAAAACCAGTGTGTCAGATCCCTATACTCTGTGGCCACCAAGCATGGTGTGACCTATAGAAATAAGGATAATTTGGATAATGATCAGTTACCTATTTCACTTATAGCTCCTGGGCAGACACAAGCTTTCGGACACTCACAGTAGCAAGGACACCCTGCACATGGTAGCCAAGAGAATCATATGTTTCTATCTCATGATGGTTAAGCAACAATTGAAGGGAAAAAATAACATCTGTTGAAAGCCTTCCCATAATTATGTAATTCAATCCTTACACCAACACTGCAAGTTCTGTAATCACGAAACCCATTTTATAGATGACTAAAATGGGTCTCGGAAAGATTTAAACGATTTGCCCAAAAATGCAAATAAGGACATAGCTGAGATATGAACACAGACCTAACTAACTCCAAAGCCAATGCTCTTTCCATTAGACTCTGCTGCCTCGGTGGGAGCCTGAGACAAACAATGGAAACAGTCACCACAGACACCCAGCCCTACTCCCAGCCAGTCTACCTCCCACCCCCTGCAGAGGGAAGCAGATGTGGAGCAAAATATCCATGGGCTCTGAAAACTTCCATTTCTGAAGCTGAAATCCAAATGCTGAGAAGTTGCTGACACCGCTGCTGCTCCCTGCCAAGTCCCTTGCTCTGAGGGCAGTTTGGTGTAAAGAATGTTGATAATCACTGTAAACGGAGGAGTACGACTCTCAGCCCGGGACATGAGGGGAGTGCATAGTTTTGGCAGCAGCATCTAGACTGTGGTACTGGGAGGTACACGCTTTTCACATAGAAAATAAAAAAATAAAAATAAACAGATCGTCTGGAACTCTTCCAGCAGCCCCCCATCTGACCCCCAGGGCTTATAACCCAGTGTTCTGTCCCAAATGTGGTTTTCCCTGTTAAATGCTTGCAGACACCAGGTGAGGAATTCATTGCATGGGTAGATAGTGATTATATCCCGAGAGTACTGGTGGGACACCAGGAATGATGGGATTTGGGTTGTTGCAAATCCAAAGAGGGAAACGAGGTTCTTTCTGAGGCAAACAGTACCAGCAGTTTCACATGGAAGATGGATGTCCCAAAAAGAGCTAGCCTTTCGTGGAAAGGAAGATATGGTGGAAAGTCTCACTGATGTCTAACAACGAAGGAGAATTTGGAAGAATCATGAGCATGGGGAGAGGGTCAATTTCACTCTCTAGTTGACCAATAATTCTTTTAGATATTTGAATCGGCATCACAGTGGTTTTCTCTAATGTCAACACGAACAAAGACTGACTTGTCCTTAAAATGTTATTACATTGAAACTACAGAGAATATTCCTAACAAGTGGGAATCCATTTCTCATATATTTTTGGGGGGTATCTTTTCATAGTTGAGCCTGTGAAAACAGAAAATATTTCCATGTTGGCACTCACATGTGTGAAGCATCTATTCCTTTCTGTTCTCTATGCTGGGCTTTAAATGTATCATCTCAGTTACTCTTCATAAAATACCTGCGAAGTATTTTACAGGTCACAGTTGACATATATTGAGCATCTACTCTGCATTACTATGCTATTTATATATATTATTTAACCTAATTCTCCATAAAGTACATGTGATTTTCTGCATTTTATAGACAGCAATAGAAATAATAAGGAAGAAGTCTAGATATAATAATAACTTAGAGGCGCCTGGGTGACACAGTCAGTTGAGTGTCGTAGTCTTGGTTCCGGCTCAGGTCATGAACTCAGGGTTGCGGGATCAGGCCCTGCATCAGGCTCCAGGTTCAGTGCGGAGTCTGCTTAAGACTTTTTCTCGTTCTCCCTCTGCCTCTCCAACCTGCACTTGCACTCTCTCTCTCTAAAATAAATAAATAAATCTTTAAAAATAATAATAACTTAAAAATTACTCTATGACTGGCATTGTTCTAAATACTTCTCCTGCGTTAAATTACTCTGTGAAATAAGTACTATTGTTACACCCATTTCACACTTAAAGCATTTGGCTGAGAGAGTTTAAATAATTTGCCCCAAATTATGCAGCCACTGAGGATTAAAATCCAGTCTGTTGGATTTCAATGTCCATCATTTTAACCTCTGCATAATATTTCCCCACCACTTAGTAAGGTGAGACTCAAGAGAAGTTCAATATCCTACATCAGATCATACGTTTATAAAGAATAGACTGAGCCAGGTCCCAGGGTTGTGTTTGTTTGTTTTTGTTTTTTTACTTCAAAGCCCATATTTTTCCACTTCATCACCAGGCTGCCTTTGTAAGTAGTATTTCTTTGGCAGTGAGATTCTACCACAAGGCCCACAACATAAACTCTTAATTATTAACACCCATTGAGTTCTTTTTGTGAGACATTCCTGGACATGAAGACTTTGCCTGTTAGGCACACTGAAAGGTTGAAGATGGCACTTCAAAGTTAAAGAATGAAACTATGAAAGGGATTACAAACAGTGAAAATAAAATCAACACTTCTGGCTTAGGCAAAGATAATATAGCTTGAAATAATTCTCTCTCTCTCTTTTTTTTAAATCTAAAATTCACTGACAGGATATGAAAACAAAATCTGGTTATCCCTAAGAAACAGTATTTTCTGTCAGCTCTACATTTGAGCAGCCAAATATTTGATCCATCCTAAAGTAAATTATCAAATGATTTATTCCAGGTATGTATTCCTAACGATGGCAAAATGAGTGATCTGTTCTTGCACGTATTAATATGGTCATATTCATAGGCTTGGGATAGATCCAGAAAAATATATCCATTTGTATTTCTTTAATAACATTCGTAAATGGGACTTTTAAACCAAAGTAGGCAACATACTGTATCACTTACACATTTTGTTTTGGCATGAATCCACAAGTCATCTTTTATTAGGGGAAGCTTATTCCGAAATTTTATCGATTATTTACATCTCTTAAAACTGATGAGAAAATTTTCAATGTAATTTATATACCTTTATCATTTTCCTTTCAATCCTTCCGTATTATTATCTGTGATGAACTGCAGTCAGATGAAAGAGCAATTTTCATACAGAATACATAAGCCATGCCCTCACCCTATTGTGAAATAGATACAACACCAAACCTCCAAATAAACTGAGTTTTATTTTATTTTAAAGATTTTTTTTTATTTATTTGTCAGAGAGAGAGAGCAAGGACAAGCAGTGGGAGCAGGGTCCCCCCTGAGTAAGGAGCCCTATGTGGGACTCAATCCCAGGACCCTGGAGTCATGACCTGAGCCAAAGGCAGACGCTTAACCGACTGAGCCACCCAGGTGTCTCTAGGTTTTATTTTAAATGAAGGCAGTCTTACTAACTCCTAATTCAATCTAGGCTAGAGCCAAATGTGAAATATAATTTTATAGATGGATTTCTTCAGAGCCATACCTTCTCATCACACTACCTGTAATTGACATTGGGATGGCTCAGAGGGGGAAAACCACATTGTGAGAGAGTGAATCCCATCTATAGCTGTATCTGAATATCCTGTATACTTCTTCTTACCTGCTGTATCACTCTTAATCCATTTCCCAAGGATTTATGGGCAACCACTTACCCAGGATTATCTAGGGCGAACAAATTAAAATATTTTAGTCATGCGTGCAACTAACACACGCTGCACTGTATTGTAATTATATGTGTATATATACTTATATTCCTTATTAAATTTTAAGACCTTGAAAGGTAGAGATCAACATCCTAAGCAACTTTGCATCTTACACGGTACCTAGTGCAGTGCTTTGTACACACTCGGGTCTTCAAATGCATATTAAATTACTGGATGGTATTCATTATTTGGAATTGGATTTGACTGGATATAATAAAATTCTAAAATTAACAGTGGCCTAAAAAAATAAAAAATAAAAAAAATTTAAAAATAAAAATAACAATGACCAGAAGGAGATAGATGCATATATCTTTTTCATGTTATAAAGAGTACATAGGTAGGCAGTCCAAGAATACTATCGTAGCTCTCCAGCGTCATTTTCCTTTGTCTTGGTCCTTTATCATTTACAGTGCATTGCCTCAAGCTCTGGAGTGATTGCCTGAGCTCCAGCCATCATATCTGTTTTCCAGGAAACAGAAAGAAGGGAGAAAAGAATATTATGACCTCCTTTTTAAGGAGGCTTCCAAGTATTCCTGCACCACACTTTCATTTAGATCTTCCTGAACAGAACTTAGTTATATAACCACACCTAACTACAAGGAAGGCTGGCAAATGTAGCCCAATAGTTAGATGTATTAGTGTCTCCAATAAGTTTTTTTTTTTAAGATTTTATTTACTTATTTGAAAGAGAGAGAGAGAGAACGAGCACAAGCAGGGGGAGGAGCAGAGGGGGAGGGAGAAGCAAGTTCACCTGCTGAGCAGGGAGCTGGATGCAGGGCTCAATCCTGGAACTCCAGGATCATGACTTGAGCCGAAGGCAGACACTTAACTGACTGAGCCACCCAGGTGCCCTGGTGCCTCAAATAAGTTTAATTGATATATTAATAAAATGACTAAGATAGAATCTTAAGGAAGACATATATCAGTATGTCACAAGTAGCCACCCAAGATGAACAAAACCATTTCTAATGGAATATAATATTGAGATTTGGACTATGTTCTCAATATTTATATGAAAACCTCTTTCAGTGTATTGCCTTTCAGCACCAACTTATTAACCACACACTATATGACAAGCTCTCTTCTTAGCACTAGAGAGTCTTTGTTTGAGGAATTTAAAATTAGAATAGTCAAAAAATTTTCTATTGACTTTGACAGAAACCCTATTCAAATTAATGTCTGTTAACATTTTTAAAATCTGTCTACCATCTATCTATCCATTCATCTAATTTATCTATATACCTCCCTATTTACTTACCTTTAAAGCAAAGAAGGGAACAGTTCCTCAAATATGCTTAAGAGCTATTGAGACAAGCAAGAATGGATCACTTGTGCCATTTTTATGAATTTATGCTTTCATACCTGGAATAAACCACTTGAAAATTTAATTCAGGATGGATAAAATATGGGCATTCAATTGTGTTGCTGACTTAGAAAACAGTATTTCTTAAAGAAAACAAGATTTCATTTTCATTTCCTAGATAGAGGTAAGTAGGTAGGTAGATAGATTGATAAGCATAGATTTTTTTTAAAAAAAATAGCATGCATGCATATGATGTAAGCATAGTTCTAAGTTCTTGGTTTAAACTCACAACAACACTATCAAATAGGTACTACTATTCTTACTTTATAACTGGGGAATTAAGAACAAAAAGATTAGTAAATAATGAACTTGACATCAAATTCAGATAGGCTAGCTCCAGAGTTCTCCTTTGTAATAATATGCTATTCCAGTTCTTGGAATGAATGCCTTCTAAGCAACATATAGTTAAAGAAAAAACAACCATCAAAATAATTCTAAATATAAAATATGATGTAAACAAAACCTATTATTATCACCTTTTATATATTACCCTTTTACACATTTTTTATTAACTTGCTTCTTTTAGGCAACACTATGAATGCTTGCCCAATCCTATATTTTACTTGTTTTGATTAATCATAATTATTATTAACTTTGTGATGCTCAGATTGACTGGTGGGAGGCCCCCATTTGGCTCCTTTATATTTTTAACACTGCTTTCCAAATCATTGCACATACACTTGGTTTTTGACAAGAGGATATTCTAGACCCATCCTGAATTTTCCAACCTTTCTGTTAAATGAAATAGGAACTTGATGGCTAGAGCTTAAGCAGCCATCTTTTACCATTAAATGTAAACTGATCTTGAGGCTAGGGGAAGAACAGACTAGAAATCTTAGTGTCGTTAGCAGCTACCAAACAAGTCTTAGTCTGCTTTCCATTAGACTTAATTTATTTGAAGAAAGAGAGACCTTGACCTTGTTTATGCACTCTTATTCTGATTTTCCACAATTTGCAGCTTTATCTAATTCTGTTACACTGGGGCCAGAGCAGTTGGAACTCACAGTACAAATGTGGCTGTTAAGACCTGGCCCTTCTGCAGGGCTGATGGTTAGGAGCAAGTACCAGAGAAGGGGTTTTGGATGAATCATTTGTTTCTAAAAATCTACTATGTAAAATGATGTACCATGAAGTGTCTTATCTTGATCAAGCATCAACTAGATTATTATCCAGGATTAAGTATATGTCAGGATAGGTCCAAGGCAAGATTTTGAAACTACTCTGATTGTTGCATGTTGTGTTCCTATTCTGGCACATATATCACATATATATATATCACATCTAACTATCCATATATTACATACATGCATCATATATATATATATATGTATATATATATATATAGCCAATAGACCAAGAGTTGGCTAGTTTATACTACTACTGATAGGCATTTGCTTATTCACTCATTCATTCACCAAAAATGTGTTTAGTGACTATGGTGCACCAAGCACCATTCTAAGGATGCAGCAGTAAGTATAACAGACAAAAAATTTCTGCTCTCATGGGCTTGAATTATAGTGGAAGGAGACAGAAACTATTTAATCAAAATAAGTAAAATGTATATATGCCAGAAGGTGATAAGTACAAAGAGAAAAATAATAAAGAAGGGAAGGAGAATAGGGAGTGTCAGGTGGGTGACACTTTCAGATGGCTCGAGGAGAGAGGCCTCACTAAGAAAATGGCGTTTGAAGGAAGCAGGTGAGGCAACAAGTCATTTGATATTTGTATTAGAGCACTGTAGGTAGAGAGAAGAGCAAGTGCCCAAGTCCTTTTGGCTGCTAGACTGTGAATAGACTAGGAACAGGGCAAGAAACACGGAGAATAGTTAATTCAGGAGAGAGGCGACGGTGGCTGGAACAGGGCGGTAACACTGGAAGTAATGAAGAGTAGCCAAATTCTGCATACCTTTCAAAGATAGTACTGACAGAATTTGCTCTGAGGGTTTGGATGCAATTTATGAGTGAAAGAGAGAAATTGAGAACGACTTCAAGGTTTTTGGCCTGGGCAAAACCTGGTGATATTATTTACTGAGATGGTAAAGACTTTATGAGAAAAAGGCACTGGGAAGAAGATCCCAGTGTCAGGGAAATATAGAAAATTTTCAACTTCTCTGTTGATATTGTAATTTTTTTCTGAAGCCAACAGTCAAGTTGACCACTTAGACCCCTTCACTGTGTCCAGCCTTTAGGGGGCCCTAACTTGGCCCTCCCCTGGCCATACCCTTCTTCACAGGTAAGACTTTCAAGGAACTAAGAGGATGTGTCACTCAGCTTCTTCTAGATCATTCTCCATGTAGGATTTTGGGATTCCCCCATCAAATGCCTCAATCCCACTTCCACAGTCTACGTAGATGTCCATTTTCCAAGAGTGGGCCAGACTATCAAAGCATATGCAGTTCTTTTTTTTTTTTTTAAGATTTTATTTATTTATGTGACAGAGAGACAGCCAGCGAGAGAGGGAACACAAGCAGGGGGAGTGGGAGAGGAAGAAGCAGGCTCATAAGCAGAGGAGCCTGACGTGGGGCTCGATCCCATAACGCCGGGATCACGCCCTGAGCCGAAGGCAGACGCTTAACGACTGCTACCCAGGCGCCCCAAAGCATATGCACTTCTAGGCCAAATGCACAGCCAAGAGATGGCTGCATGTGAGTAGGAGAGGTTGTGGCTAGAGCTTGGGGTGAGGTGCCCACTCTAGAGGGGACCCTGAGAAGTAGGGTCAGGACTGCATTGCTCTACATGATATCATAACTTTCTCTTTTGTATTAACAGGCATGGATTTATTTTTTCAGATGAGACTTTAAAAGGAGTACTCTCTGAACATGCTCCCACAGCCCTGAGCCCGTGTTGACAACCTGTGCCACGCGTGTTGAAAAACTGCCGATCATCTCTATTCTCAGTTTCTACAGCTGTAAAATGGGGCAAACATCTCAAAGGCTGCTGTGAGGAAAAAGTGAACGAGTGAAATGTAAAGTAAATAAGAGAAACGCTAAGCATACTGCCTCACACATAACAAGCATTTGAATGATTGTTGTTCTTTTCTGTCTTAAGAATATCTTACATTTCTATGCACTCTTAAATCCTTGAAAAATATACGGGAGGGCAGCGGTAATGGAAGAATTTATTTAAGTGTTTTTCTAATGCCCACTGAATTCCCTTTTGCTTGAAATCATGGGACAACATTTAGATGCAGATTAGTAACTCCTGTGCTCTGTTTCAGGAGCTAGTGCTGTGCTTACTTCTTGAGTCAAATACAGAATTCCCATTAGTGTTGATGGTAATTACTCCTGCAGAGCAAAGCATGATGAGTGGAGCCCCTGCTGAGGAATTACCTTAATGACTGTGAACTTTAAGAAAAAAACTTTAGAAAGCTACACATGATGACAACCTCAGGGCCTGAACTCCTGCTGCCTCCCAAACTATTTTCAATTGGTGGTTCTGAGCAGGTCACTTCTGGGGCATGTTGTTCTTATGACCAAATAGTGAGAAGCATGTTATAGACAAAGTGCTTTGAATTTGTAGCTCAACATATGATGGCTGAGAGTGGTACAGGCTCATCACCTACCATAAAAAGTCCCAGCTATCAACTCAGAAGTCAATCTATATTATCATGCAGTATTAGTGATAATGGTAGCAGCAGCAGTAGTAACTGTAGTAACAGCATCCACCTATATTATTATCATCACTATAAACTTCTGATCACCAGCCTAAACTGGGGCCTCAACTCTACTTAGCATTTTTGGTATGATCTTCCTGTTTCTGCTGTGATTTCATTCTCCTGCTCACAGTAAAAGTATTTCTATCTTTTATAACTTTTATACTCTTCATACCTTTTGTTGAACTGCGCGGGGAAACAGACCATACAGGTATACAAACAAATTCCCAATACATTAAGTTAAATTATACTAAATAAAACTGTTTGCCAAAATTAAAAATAGAGTTACCATATTATCCACCAATTCTACTTCTGGGTGTGTGTCCAAAAGAATTGGAAGCAGAGTCTTGTATTTGCACAGTCATGTTCATAGCAACACCATTCACAATAGTCAACAGGTGGAAGAAACCCAAATGTCAGTCAGTAGGTAAACAGATAAACAAAATGTGGTATATACATACAATGGAATATTATTCAGCCCTCAAAAGAAGGGAATCCTTCATATGCTACAACATGGATAAACCTTGATGACATTATGCTAAGTGAAATAAGCCAGTACAAAAAGACAGATACTGTATAATTACACTTATATGAGATCTAAAGTAGTCCAATTCATAGAAACAGAAAGTCTAATGGTGGGTAAAAGGGACAGGTGGAGGGGGGAGGAGAGTTGTTTAATTGCTAGAGAGCTTTATATAAGCCAGATGAAAGAGTTCTGGAGATCTATTTCATAACAATGTAAATATTGTTGATACTATTCAATTATATACTTAAAAATGGTGACGATGGTAGATTTTATATATGTTTTTACCACAATTAAAAAGAGCTCTGAAAAACAAATAAGCAACACACACACACACACACACACACACACACACACACACAAGAAAACAAAAAACCTCCACCTTTTTGTGTTGTGTTATAGTTGTTCAACTCATGTGCAGGTTCAAAATTTTGGCAGTGCGTTTTGCCTTCCTCTCTGAAAGTACAGTGTTCCTATGAAATCTTTTATAAGCTGAAATAGGGTAAAGAGTATCCCTGGCTTTTCAAAAGTGCGTTTTACCCCTCTACTTTTATGAAAGACCTACATTAATTAGTACAGTAACGGCTCTTTTTGTAAAACCAAGAATTCTCTTCTAATTTCTTTTGGAACTGATGTAAGTATTTCATGAAAGCAGAGTAGCTTAAGGAAAACCTTTGAAAAGCAAGGGATATCTGTATTTATTTGGCAATCAATATTAGGGAGTTGAGAGTGTAGCCGTATAATAAAATTTAGAACTGTAGCAACATAATTCTGGGTATTTATCCCCTAAAAAATATTACATGAATATTATGAGATGCTCTCTATTCCTGGGGAAATCTGGTGCTGATTTCTTCCCCCTTCCTTTATGCCCACCCCCAGTTTCAACACCTTTCTTGATTCTACAAGGCCAAAGCTTCTATAAGAAGCACCAACTATATAACAAGATGGATTTTAAATCGCCTCACAAGCATTCCTTGGCCTAAGATCACCTGGACAATTTGTATAAGGAAAAACCAATTTGGTGTTTACCTATGTACAAGAGCAGTTGTGTTCCTGAAAAATTGCTTTGAATGCAAAATTTTGAGTAGCAGAGTTATTTTCTCTCTTGTATTTAAAAATTGGAAAATTGCTTTTCTAGAAAACGTATTCACCCCAAGACATAAGTAGTGTTCTAATTACATCAACATAGGCAGTTTTTCAAGAATGCTTCTACTCGGTTGGTGGAGCTCTTCACAGAAAGGCACAAACTTAGAAATTCTATCAGCAAATTTGTTGGAAAAGTCATAGGATGACTGGCAAAATTCCTGGCAGACCTAAAAAGTTACCAGTGAAGTCAGAGACTCACAATTTCTTAACTTGGACTTCAAATAATCTCACCAACTTGTGTGTGTACTTGTGTGTGTATGTGTATGTGTGTGTGTGTGTGTGTGTGTGTGTGTGTGTTTAATTGCTGTTGTTTTCTTGTTTTCTTTCTTTTTTCTACTCCCAACCCCAATACCAAGATATCGTGGATCTGGGTTGGCAAACATTTTCTTAATAGGCCAGAGAGTAAATATTTTTAGGCTTTTCAGGACATACAGTCTCTGTTGCAACTATTAAATTCTGCCACTGTAGCACTAAACCAGCCATAAACAATAAGTAAATAAATGAACATGGTTGTGTTCCAATAAAACTTTATTTACAAAAACAGGTGTCAGGCTGGATTTGGCCTGTAAGCTCTAGTTTGCTCACCCCTGTTTTTGGTCATGGTCTGGAAGGTGGATTTTATTCTAATGGCAGTGAAAGCCATTGTGTAGTTTTAAAATAGAGAATGAATATGATCTTATTTAGCCTTTAAAAATATCACTTTGGCTACTGAACAGGGAATGGATGGAAGAGAGTGGCAAGAATGGAAACAGGAGTTCAGGCAATATATAAGGTAGCTTGAACAGAAGTGGTGGCAGTGAAAGTGAAATGTAATTGAGTTCAGGGGAAAAGGCAGACGCTCAACCGCTGTGCCACCCAGGCGCCCCCATTGTGTAGTTTTAAATAGAGAATGAATATGATCTTATTTAGCCTTTAAAAATATCACTTTGGGGGCGCCTGGGTGGCACAGCGGTTAGGCGTCTGCCTTCGGCTCAGGGCGTGATCCCGGCGTTATGGGNAAAATAGAGAATGAATATGATCTTATTTAGCCTTTAAAAATATCACTTTGGCTACTGAACAGGGAATGGATGGAAGAGAGTGGCAAGAATGGAAACAGGAGTTCAGGCAATATATAAGGTAGCTTGAACAGAAGTGGTGGCAGTGAAAGTGAAATGTAATTGNTGGCTACTGAACAGGGAATGGATGGAAGAGAGTGGCAAGAACGGAAACAGGAGTTCAGGCAATATATAAGGTAGCTTGAACAGAAGTGGTGGCAGTGAAAGTGAAATGTAATTGAGTTCAGGGGAGAGACCAGGGTTGATAATAAAATTTTGGATTCAGCAGCATATTAATGGTATTTAAAGCATCCAGATTCTATCACAAATAGTTAACTCTGTCATTGTAGCTCAAAAGTAGCCATAGACAATACATAGATGAGTGAATGTGGCTGAGTCCCAATAAAACTTTATTTATAAAAACAGGTGGCTGGTATTCTGGCTATAGTTTGCCAACCTCTAACTTAAAATATTAATCCTCGTTCTTTTCTTTTCTAGACTTCCTTTTATATGGCCCTTCCTCTCGTTAGTCAAGTTAGTTATAACAATGAAAATTGTTATAAATGGGATGCAAAGAAAAAAGAAACACAATATTTTTTAACTGCCAAAATGGGTTCTTGAGAATTAATACAGAAGTTTCAAATGGAGAAAAGCAAAGAGTTTATGCCATAATGCCAGAAAAAGGAAGAGAATAGAAAAAGAGCCAGACAAGCCCATATATACCTTTTTCATCTTCTTTGCCCTACTCTTACCCTTACTCCTCAAGGAAATAGATGATAATCACTGCCACTGAGGACATTAGGGAATTGGAGATGTGGTATCACCTTGGTCAGGAGGCTGGAAATAATAAACAAGGATAAACACAAGGAGAAGACAAGAGTGAGCATTAGAAGGCTCTGAGTATAGCCCAGTGCCAGTGCCAAGGAGACCAAGAAAATCTGTACTAATATCTACAGACCACAAATCACCATTTGTGGGAGCACCATTACCTACTCATTTCATATCTGTAGGGTAAAGGACTTATGTGGACAGCTTTGGTATATTACTTGAGATATTATTATTATTTACTAGGACATTTACCAATTTATAGCTTTTGCTGAGCCCTATCTGCTTCATGTGGATATTCCCTTTCTTTAACAGCCAAACACTCTTAAATTGTCATCTGTCAAAATAGACAGTGGGATCCTTGTCACTTGGTAAGGGGCTAATGATATAAGGAAAGTCTTAATGGATGGTTTGGGAGAAAATTGGAACTGTTGAGACCCACTTCTATTATATAAAACTATCCCAAATATATTCCAAATATATGCTCCAAATTTAGTAAAATAAATCTTTAAAAAAATTTATTTTTGAGTGAAGTAGTGCCTGACAAAGGTTCAGTTATGTCCCATAGATCGCCAGAATTTCAAGTTTGCATAAGGAAATACTCTTAGCCAGTTGTGTGATCCACAATTGCTGATTTAGGGATTCAGTTTTCTTAAACCTTCAATGTATTTAATTTTCTGGTTGTTTAAAATGCCTTTACTATTTGCCTGAATCTGATTCTACTAGTTAGCATTTTATATTTATTTATTTGTTTGTTTGTTTATTTATTTATTTATTTATTTATGATTTCTTTATCTATTTTAGAGAGAGAGAGCATGAGCAGGGTGAAGGCAGAGGGAGAGAGAGAATCTCAGGCAGACTCCCTGCTGAACGTGGAGCCCAACGCAGGGCTCAATCTCATGACCCTGAGATCATGACCTGAGCTAAAACCGAGAGTTGGATGCTCAACTGACTGAGCCACCCAGGCACCCCACTAGTTAGCATTTTAATTTACACAATTAATTATTATCATTTAGTCATCCTGCAAAATCTTTTATTCTATGTCAACCATCTGTGATGGCACCTTGGGAGCACTATTAGTCACAGAATGATGAGACTATGGGAGCTGCAAGAGGATGGAAACGCATCAGTTCCAACGTCCACATCTTACAGGCGAGGATACTGAGGCCCCAGTGAATGAAGCAGCATATCAAACATCACATGTATGGAATGGAGACTAGGATTAAAGGTTTCTCTGACACTAGTTCATATTCTTTCCAAGATTCTATGCCACTGGTGATGTCATTTAGTGCAAAAGTCTCCTGTAAAGATTGAAATACGTCTTAATAATTATTTGAGATTTACTAGGTGTAGGAACCCCCACTTTCAACACAAAATAATTTTGCTAAATAAATATAATCAGTGACCAACTGTGACATTCAACCAACCTATTCAGATGTTGCCAAAGACAATATAACTCAACATTCTTTTTCTTCGCGGTCAGGTCCCTTGAACTGATTTAAGAAAAAACTGAGCCCCATTTATACTGACCTTAGTAAAGAGAGATTTATTATGAAGAATCAACCATATTCTCAAAACCCTGGGGAAAGAAACTCAGCTCACACTTTATCAAGAACTCTCTAGAATGCCATGGTTTCTCACCTCTTCCATTGATCAGACCTGCCTCCATTCTTCTGTTCTGTTTTTATTGTTGTTTGTTTTAATTAAGTGGGTGTTCTCAGGACTTGCTCTTCAATATATACAGTACAAAAATTGCTGCAGAGAAATAGCAGCCTTGGTCCCCAAGTCCACATCCCTCATAGGTAAAGTACCTCTTCTAAAAAATTTGTGGGAGCATAATAAGTTATTGAAATTTCCAATGCAACTGAGTGTAGAAATAATGCTCACTGTGAAAATTCCCTATATAGGTATAAAACTAGAATTTTTTAAATGCTTCCACATTCTCTTATGTTTACCCCACCTTAATCCCATAGAGGAGGCAGCCAATTGTCATTAATCTCATTTTACAGCTGGAAAAACAAACTCAGAGACTTTCAGTCTCTTATCCAAGCAGCAAAGTCAGATGTTGAATCCAGTTTTCTTGGCTTCTAGGCCATTTGCCCTCTCAATACCCACATCCAAAGTCACTGGCTTATGAAAGGAAGAAATAGTGGTGATACCACGGAGATAATGACAGGCCAAAGATGGGTGAACTGAGTAGCCACCTGACTATTTTAAATCTCGGTTCAGAGTTCTGTCATTCTGTAAGCTGATTATTATTCTTGGACCCAACGGTACCCTTCTTTTTTCCTGCTCTTCCATGCGACTACGCCAAATTATTTAAGTCTGTGTTTTCAAATTTTGCTTAATGTTTAACTTCCTGTAGTCTGACTCCTCTTCTGATAGTGAACCAGAAGTGACCTGAAATACTGGCAGAAAATAATGTGGATGATGATAATAACGGCAATAACAACCCAAGGCCAGGCATCTATAGGATTTGAGTTTCTTCTGAAACTGAAGAACAGCACACATACACAAAAAAATGTGAAGGCAAATGTTAAATATCTGCCACTAGATGAAAGAATTCCATATTCAGTGATTGGTATGAAGTCTGAGGAACTAACTCCATGTGTTAAAACAGAGCGGAAAACATGAGTACAAAGGTATTATGCAAACAAAGCACAGCATTTCCATGTGTATGAGTTTAACTGGGTCTGGCTGCAGTAAGCTCTGGGGCACCTCCCCTAACGCAGACAAGGGCATCTGCGATTTGTATCTAAAACATTTTGCATGGTTAGATCATTGTTTACATAACTGTAAGGTGGTAGTTTCCGGTAGGGTATCCTCAGTGAGAATCTGCTGGCGAAGAAAATATGGGCACAAATTTTAATGTTTCCAAGACATATATAAATAAACACAAGGTTAATATAGGATGATAGCATCAGGCTACGACAAGGAAAGCAGATCACATCTCCATGGAAGGTTTGTTCCACCTAGAAGTGTGCCATCTGAGAACACCAGGGATCAAATCTCGAGGAATCAAATTTACATTCTAAACTTAAAACAGAAAAGTCTACTCCTATGGCTCCTATACCCAGCCCAAAAGAAAACTGTCTGTAGCATTTTTACTCCAGTGGAAACTACAACTGATCCTGCTCGCTAAAATGTTCATCTGCATACCTTTAATTGACCTCTGTAAAATGGATGTGTGCTTTGTGCTCCTTATAAAATGACTACAGTCTTGAGTGATGTCAATTATTACACAACACACGAGAAGAAAACAAAGTACCGTCTCCTTGTATGTGAGGGACACTCTTACAGCAACTGCTAAACTTCCTTTCATTTAAAACTTCCTCTTTCACTCCGCAGTATACATAACTCTTCCCACTCCTGATCACTATTTCACCAAGTCTCTGTTCTCCCAATTCACCTCTCCCCCCGCTGACGCACTAGACTACAAGACTAGTGGGAAACAAGGGATGAAACAACCAATCCAAGCTATGGGGATATAGGAAAATTGGTGGCCAACAGAAATCCAGTCCTTGAACCCTGAAATTCAAGGTTTAGAATTTGAAAAGAAACTGGAAGAAAGTAGTGAATCCTATGGAAGAAAACAGTGAATTGTGCAGGTGAGTGGCAATGAAAATAAGCATGGCCCTGTCCCTCCTTTACCATAAAGATCTCTGCAGGGTGTGTCCAAGTCACTTAATTTCTTTTTGAAAGCCAGTTTTGTCATTTGCAAAAAATACAAATGGTCCCTGACTCACGATGTTTCAACTTTGGATTTTTCAACTTTGTCATGGTGCAAAAGTGATATGCATTCAGTAGAAACTGTACTTTGAATTCTGAGTTTTGACCTTTTCCCAGGCTAGTGATGTGGTACAATTCTGTCCTGCAGTGCTGGGCAGGGGTAGTGAGCCCCAGCTCCCAGTCAGCCATGTGGTCACCAAGGTAAACGATTGATACATTGACAAGCATTCTGTGTCTCACTTTCAGTATTCAATAAATTATATGAGCTATTCAACACTTTATAATAGGCTTTGTGTTAGATGACTTTGCCTAAATGGAGGCTAAGTGTACTGAGCATGTTTAAGGTCGGCTGGGCTAAGCTATGATGTTTAGTAAATTAGGTGTATTAAATGCATTTCTGATTTACAATGTTTTCAACTTACAGTGGGGTTATGAGGACATAACCCCATCGTAAGTAAAGGAGGATCTATGCTTAACCCTGCCTAGTTCAAAGGGCTGTTGAAGGAATAAGTGTAAAAGTTACTTAGGAATTTATTTTGCCCTATAAAGCACTACATAAATATGAATGTAAATATAAAGGAATCATAAAAAATTTTTACTGATGGGACGCCTGGGTGGCTCAGACGGTTAAGTGTCTGCCTTTGGCTCAGGTCATGATCCCAGGGTCCTGGGATCGAGTCCTACATGGGGCTCCTTGTTCAGCGAGGAGCCTGTGTCTCCCCCTGTTTGTGCTCTCTCTCTTGCTCTGACAAATAAATTAAATGTTTAAAAAAATTTACTGTTGTTTATGCCTCTTTTCTGAATCTCACTCTTTTATTCTAACTTCTCATTAACCTTGTTTCTTCTTTCTTTAGTCTGCATTTAACTCTAAAATGTGAAGGATTTTTATTGCAGTTCATACAGAGTTGAAAGACCACTTGGGCTTACATAGTACTTCAACTCCCAGAAGCGGTGAGTTCTGCTCATGCTGGCAAGCACAGTGTCAGACCTCTGCACCACGGGCAGGCTGAGCCCGTCTTTCACCATGCCTAGCTCACGTGCCCAGTCAAGGAAAGGTAGAGTATTTTAAGCCCCTTTTCTTCTGGGTTTGGTTGGTGCTCAAAACCAACTAAAACTCCCCGGGTACTACATAAAGTACAGTTAAATCTAGAAAAAAGTGGAAATAATTATGGTTTTTGGGGTCACTTTAAAAATACAAGCATCTTTTCTATTATTTTCCTTTTCTTTTAAATAACCCAGAAGTAATGAGACTTCCCAGGGATTAACTTGCTCATCTGACCAAATCTGGCTCAACATCCTGACAATGTCTGGTTAAAAGATGTGACTACCACAAATATAGCTTCTCATCCCCTACCCCATGTTTTACTCATTACCTGGCAAAGGTACAAGCCAAAATTCTCGTAAACCTCCTGATTTCCCGCTCATAATTTGGGGATGTAAACCATGGCCGAGAAACCACATGAAGCTCCATTAAATGAACCTAAATAAATGATATCTCTGCAAATGAATCACTGCTTACCCAAATTCCGTGCACTGCAGAGAGACAGGAACGGTCAATAAATACCAGATTCCCAATAACCGCAATGCACAGACTTGATCTCAGGGACAACTCCATCCCAACTGCATATAAAGAGGAAAAAATATCCACCATTCCTGGCCACAGCCTGAAGTGTGCTGCCATCATGGGTCTGCGAGACAACTGCCTTATGTAGTATAAATTAGAAAAACTGAGTTGGATCATTCAAATGGATGCTGATTTTAGATACGACAAAGAAGAAAAGATTTTAAGGACTGAGGACTGCTTTGAAAAAATACACAAAAAGCAACTTAAATTGTGCAACTTTTGCATGGTCACAATGAGGCTATTTTCTTGGCAAGGTTTATGAGATTGCTCTTTATTCTTAAAACAAATGTTTCTGGAGTTCTTATTGTGTTTCAGGGACTAGGCTACATGCTGGGGACATAACAATCAACAAGATATATTGCCTACTATTATGGGCCAAATCCAATCCACTGCCTGTTTTTCATAAATAAAGTTGTATTAGAACACAATTATTTGATCACTTGTTGTCTACGGCTGGTTTGCTATGGCTCTGCCACAATGCCAGCGTCAAGTCGTTGTGACAGAAACTGTATGGCACACAGAGCCTAAAATATTTACTATGTGTTCCTATATAGAAAATGTTTGTCAAGCCCTGGTGTGGAGGGAGAAATGGAAAAAAATATAGGAAATTATAATACTGTTTACTAAGAGCTATGATGTGGGAATTTTGCAGTTCCAAATCAGGATCTAAAGAATCAGGGAGGACTGAGGAGGTAACATTTAAACCGAGACCTAAAAATGAGCAAGTAGCTAACCAGTTGATGGGTAGAGAAAGTATCCCAAAGGAAGGTCACATGCAATGACCAGGGGGCAAAAGGGAGGATGTCTCATTCGGAGAACTGAAAGTATAGTCTGTCAACTTGGCTGGAACAAGGAGAGTAAAGGGAGGAGGGGGGGAAATGACGTCAAAGAGAGAATCAGGAACCAGATCATAAATGTTCCTCTCTATCAGCCTGAAAAGTTTTGAAATTATTCTGAGGGTTTAAACTGTGAGAGGAAATAATCAAGCCATATAAATCTGTATACATTGGTATTCATGCAAGATTTATAAGTCTCGTTTCTGACATTGTCACCAGGAAAATAAAAACAATGAACTTGGAAATTGAGATTCATCAGGAAATGCTAACATTCAAATTAATCCATCCCTTCAACTGCTACCAACCCATGGCTCTGGGATTAAGTGGCTGTGTACAGTATAATACAGGCACACTTTGCTGTATGACACTTCACAGATATAGCACTTTTTACAAATTGAAGGTTTGTGGCAACCCTATATTGACCAAGTCCATTGGCAACATTTTTCCAACAGCATTTCATCACTTTGTGTCTCTGTACCACATTTTGGTAATTCTGGCCATATTTCAAACTTTTAGATTCATTATGCTGAATCTATGATGAGTGATCTTTGATGTAACTATTGTAACTGTTTTAGGGAACCAGGAACTGCACCCAGATAAGATGGCAAATTTATCGATAAATGCTGTGTGTGTTCTGAATGCCCCAAATGCTGTGTATGTTCTGAATGCCCCACAGACTGGCTGTCCCCTGTCTCTCCTTCTCTCCTCTGACTTCCCTATTCCTGAAACACAACAATACTGAAACTAGGCCAATTAATAAAACTACAATGGCCTCTAAGTGTTCAAGTGAAAGAGTTGCACGTCTCTCACTTTAAATCAAAAGCTAGAAATGATTAAGCTTAGCGAAGAAGGCACGTCAAAAGCTGAGCTAGGCTGAAAGCTAGGCCTCTTACACCAAACAGTTAGCCAAGTTGTGAATGCAAAGGAAAAGTTCTTGAAAGAAATTTCAAGTGCTACTCCCCTGAACACATGAATGATAAGAAAGTAAAACAGCTTCATTGCTGATGTGGAGAAAGTTTTAGTGGTCTGGACAGAAGATCAACATTCCCTTAAGCCAAAGCCTAAACCAGAGGAGGGCCCTAACTCTCTTCAAGTTATGAAGGCTGAGAGAGGTGAGGAAGCAGCAGCAGAAAAGTCTGAAGCTAGCAGAGTTTGGTTTATGAGGTTTAAGGAAAGAAATCATTCCCATAACATAAAAGTGCAAGGGGAGGCAGCAAGTGCTACAGGAGAAGCTATAGCAAGTTACCCAGAAGATCTAGCTAAGATAATTAATGAAGGCAGCTACACTGAACTACAGATTTTCAGTGGAGACAAACTGTCTTATATTAGAAGATGTCATCTAGTACTTTTATAGCTAAAGAGGAGAAGTCAGGCTTCAAAGCTTCAAGGGACAGGCTGACTATCTCATTAGAGGTTAATGAACCTGGTGACTTTAAGTCATTTACCATTCTGAAAATCCCACAGCCCTTAAGAATTATGCTAAATCTACTCTGTCCATGCTCTATAAATGGAACAATAAAGCCTGGATGACAGTGCATCTGTTTACAACATGGTTTACTAAATATTTTAAGCCCACTGTTGAGACCTATTGCTCAGAAAAAAAAGATTCCTTTTAAAATATGACTGCTGATGGACAATACAATTGGTCACCCAAGAACTCTGATGATGATGTACAATGAGATTAGTACTTTTTTCAGGCCTGCTAACAGAACATCCATTCTGCAGCCAAAGGATCAAGGAATAACTTTGATTTGTATGTCTTATTATTTAAAAAATATATCATAAGGCTATAGCTGCCATAAATAATGATTTCTCTGATGGATCTGTGAAAGTCAGTTGAAAATCTTCTGGAAAGGATTCACCACTCTAGATGTCATTAAAAACAGTTGTGATTCATGAAAAGAGGTCAAAATAGCAACATTTACAGGAGTTTGGAAGAAGTTGATTCCAATCTTCATGGATGACTTTGAGGGGTTAAGGCTTCAATAGAGGAAGTAACTACAGATGTGGCAGAAATAGCAAGAGAACTAGAATTAGAAATGGACCCTGAATATATGACTGAACTGATTCAGTCTCATGATAAAACTTTCATGGAGAAGTAGCTCCTTATCATGAGCAAAGAAAGTGATTTCTTAAGATGGAATCTACCCCTAGTGAAGATCCTAGGAAGATTGTTGATTTAGAATGCTGCATAAATTTAGCTGATAAAGCAGTGACAAGGTTTGAGAGTACTTACTTCAATTTTAAAAGAAGTTTCATTGGGGTAAAATGGTATCAAACAGCATTGCATGCTATGGAGAAATTGTTCATGAAAAGAAGAGTGTCGCAAACTTCATCGTTGTCTGATTTTAAGAAATTGCCACAGTCACCCAAACCTTCAGCAACCACTACCTGATCAGTCAGTAGCCATAACATTGAGGCCAAATGCTAGAGGCATCAGCAAAAAGATTATGACTTGCTAAAACCTAAGATGATGGTTAGCATTTTATAGCAAATGAAGTATTTTTAAAAGATTTTATTTATTTGAGAGAGAGAGAGAGCAGAAGTGGGGAGAGAGAAGCCGACTTCCTGCTGAGCAGGGAGGCCGACTCGAGAGTCCATCCCAGGACCCTGAGATCATGACCCGAGCCGAAATCAAGAGCCGGATGCTTAACTAACTGAGCCACACAGGAGCTCCAAGCATAAAGTATTTTTAAATTAAGGTATGTATATTGTTATTTTAGACACAATGCTATTGCACACTTATTAGACTATGTTATACTGTAAACATAACTTTAATATGCACTGGGAAACCAAAAACTTCATTTGACTTGATTTTTTGCATTAACTATTGAGGCGGTCTGGGACCAAACCCACAATATCTCTGAGATATGCATGTACTAAAATTTCCTATAACACTTAGGTCAGTGCTTCACTCCAATTTGTGCTGACATTACAACCAAGGCACATCTGAAAAGATGGTCAGTGATGGTGCTGAAGAGGAAGCCAATCTTCCCTGCCTAAAAACTGAGGACAACTGAAGCAATTTAGGTCTGATTTCTGCCTTTCCTATAAAACGACTATATTAATCAACCATAGTTTTCACCCTGTTTCATTGGCTGCTCTCAGTCTTACTTCCT
Organism: Ailuropoda melanoleuca; assembly: GCF_002007445.2. Lineage (NCBI taxonomy): Eukaryota > Metazoa > Chordata > Mammalia > Carnivora > Ursidae > Ailuropoda > Ailuropoda melanoleuca. The sequence goes on from NC_048219.1 coordinate 47,208,098, forward strand.
TGTTCTTCCTCTCCTCTTAGACCTCTTCACCTTGGCATGCCCCAGCACTCAATCTTTAGACCTAGTCTCTAACACCAGCTCATTTAGCGAATGAATACAGTCTGATTGTTTGAAATACCATCCATTAGCTAGTGATGCTCTAAAGTATATCTTTAGCACAGGCTTTTCTCCTGAACTTCAGTCTCGGGTACCCTCCTGCCTATTTGACAACCCCATTTGGATGTCCAGAAGACGTCACACACTCAATATGTCCCTCACCAAACTTCTTCCTCTCAAAATTACTCAGCCTGTAGTCATTTCCAAGTTACTTGACAGTAACTACATTATTTCCACTCTCCAGCCCAAACATGTAGAATTCATCCTTGCTCTCTCTTTTCCTCACACCCCTCGTGCAATCTGTGAGGAAATCCTCTTGGTCCTGACATCAAAATACACACAAAATTTAATCTTTCTCAACACCTCCATTGTGGCCACTCACTAGCACTACCTCCTACTTGAACTACCGAAATAGCTTCTAAACTGCGTTGCCTGATTCTATCCTTTTCCCTTCAAATCTATTCTCAACATAGGAGTCAGAGAGATTCATTTAAAATATAAGTCAAATTTTGTCATTCTTCTGCTTATAACCTTGTATTGACCTCCCATCTTACTCAAATGGTTGCGCTCTCCCTCCCTCCCCTGTTCGCCATTACTTTTCCAATCTCAATTCTTACTACTCTCCCTCTCACTCACTGCATTGTAGACCTACTTTTCTCCTTGTTGTTTCTTAAATATACCAGTGATATACCAGGGATGTTCTTGCCTTAGGATTTTTGTACTGGCTGCTTACTCTACCTGGGATGCTATCCCCCCAGATAGGCACATGGCCAATTACTTCACCAACTGTAGTAGATTGAATTATTGACCTCAATTCTTCATCCTTTCCTACATCCACACTCTTGCCTCATGATGAGTACAGTGTGCTTCTCTGTCCCTTGACTTTACACCTGGTCATTTGACTTCCTTTTGCTAATGGTATATGGGCAGAAACAATGGTAGGTCAGTTTTTAGCCTAGCCCTGAAGAAGTCTGCTCTCTTGAATTTTTATCACCATGAAAAGTCTTTCCCCTACCAGGTAGAACTACACAGGTTATTCCCTAGAGTAAATATACATGGAACAGAACTGCTTCAGCCAATCTACAGACCATTAACCAACAATAAATTATTGCTCTTTTAAACCAGGGATTGGCAAACTTTTTCTGTAAAGGGTCAGATAGTAAATATTTGAGGCTTTATGATCCATACAGTCTCTATTATCTTAACGACACCATTGTAGCTTGAAAGCAGCCACAGACAACATGCAAATGAACATGAAACATGTCTGTGTTCCAACAGAACTTACAGAAACAGGCAATGGTGAATTAGGATTTGAACTGGGTCTCTCTTACTGTCCACTGTATCACTATAATATCATTTTTTTAAAAAGATTTATTTATTTGACAGAGATAGAGACAGCCAGTGAGAGAGGGAACACAAGCAGGGGGAGTGGGAGAGGAAGAAGCAGGCTCATAGTGGAGGAGCCTGATGTGGGGCTCGATCCCATAACGCCAGGATCACGCCCTGAGCCAAAGGCAGACGCTTAACCGCTGTGCCACCCAGGCGCCCCCACTATAATATCATTTAATTTCATTTAGGTCAGGTGTCTGGAGAAACCCGTGATATTTTGTTTAAGAAGTAAAAACAACAATGACCAATAAATATGGTTGGTAAAATACACATCTAGCTAGTTTAACTGTTACTTCATTTTTTTTTTTTTGCCTGACAATCATGTAGGATCACTCAACCCCTTGTTCCTTTATATTTTGTATATGATTATTAATTTTGCCAAATTATCCTTAATTGAATTAGGTCTTTTTGGCGTGTTTCATACCCATGTTCCTGACTCAATCTATGCTTGCCTTGAAGCTATTAGACCAAACATCCCTAAATTAATCCAACATATGTAAATTCTAGCTGGTATTTGGACTTTCTTGGCCTGCTACTCCACTTGATTTTGGATTTGAATTACCTCAGCATGCACTCAATCATTGCCAGTACTCAAGAGTCCCATTTCTCTCTAACTAATGCCCCTTTTTAAAAAAAAAGATTTTACTTATTTATTTGACAGAGATAGAGACAGACAGCAGAGAGGGAACACAAGCAGGGGGAGTGGGAGTGGAAGAAGCAGGCTCACAGCAGAGGAGCCTTATGTGGGGCTCGATCCCATAACGCCGGGATCACGCCCTGAGCCGAAGGCAGACGCTTAACCGCTCTGCCACCCAGGCGCCCCCTAATGCCCATTTTTTGCGCTTGTCAGCCTTAGACCACATGCAATGCATTATCAGTATCTCAATTTTTGAAGGTTCACTTTCATGAGATAGAATTAGAACACTGCCAGTCACTATTAGTTTCCATCCCCTTCCCTTTTGTAGTAAACTAAAAAACTTTAACCTTCAGCTTCCAGGAAACAGAATTTTGGGGTCACATTTCTATTCCTTGTAGGAGGTTAGGTAGACCTAACAGAAGCCTGAATATACCATTCATACTTGGAGGCTATCAGTGCTCTCCAATGAAAGCCTATTCCATGGAGGCAGGTAGATCTGCCTTTAGATACTCGTTTCACCATTAAATAGGTGTGTGCATTTGGCCAAGTTACTTAATATTAGTCCTCAGCTTCTTTATCTCCATAATGTTTTAATGAAACTCACTTCATAGGGGTATTTTTTCTCCCTGCATTTTCTACTTCAATTTACTTTCAGGAAAGTTGATGACACCTCTACACCCATTATTGCAGGGAGGGACATGTGGTGAGGGTGAAAACAGAAAGATCTTATAAGGATGACTGGTTTTTGCTTTAAAAAAAAAAACAACTTCTAAGGAAAGGGGTTCATGAGCATAGTTAGAATATCTTGAAAATACATGAAAGCAAAATGGTTTTCAGCATAAAATATAAGGATTCCCATGTGCTAGGGAAGGAGAAATAAGAAAAAAGTCTCTGAATCTCAAAGCTAAACAGGATGTATATCCTGCTTCTGGCAGTACCACGGAGACCTGGCAAGATTCCAAAATATGACATATGCCTAGTATGTCAGGTTCATGAAGGATTATAATGAGAAAAAAAAATCTAGGCAGTTAGCTCAGGGTCAGATTTTGCCACCTTAGAGAGTTTACACTTTAACAGAGAGTGATTCGTTTTAAGATGAGGTGAGACTTCATTCAAGAGCTATTTTAGGAAGATTAATCTGAGGGAAGTCAGAACTGAATGAGAGAGAAAACTGAAGGAGCAAGAAATTGGTGGCAGAGAGATTAGAGGGAGAGATAGGAATCAGGGTTTATTGTAATAGCCAGAGCCTGAGGTGATAAAATCTTAAACTTGCATTGTTTGAACCTCCCAATTCTTGGACTTTAAAGGCTGGGTGTAGAAAGCACGTTGGCCAGGATTTCAAGATGCTCTTGGCCTTGCCAGACACAATTACAGCCACCTGTGAGCTAAGCTGGAGCTTGAAACACAAAAGTGCTCAGAATCCCATTTAACCTGGCCTCTCTATGCTAGGAATATTACAGGATGGACTTTTTGTCTTCTCTTCAGCAATTCACTTAGTATAACCTCAGGTCTGAGAGGTAGGAAATTGGATGCTACTGAAAAGGGCTACTGGGAAAAGACTGAGTAGCTCACTGATTGTAATGGCTCCAAAATCAGGCTTGCTGCACTCTTAACGTCAAAGAGAGTATGTGTATGGTGTTTTCTTTTACACAGCACTCCAGAATCTTCTTACCTATTTGAAAGATCATTATTGCCATTTAAAATACAAATTGGACTTGCATCGGCATTAAACAACATATAGCACTAAGCTTTGACGGATGCCAGTTAGGCTTAGAGAAGCTTTCCACCGTTCTTGGAGCTGTTTTCTCTTCCCAATAAGAAAGTCAGAATTTCCCTGGTTATAGTAAAGCATTAACAGTAATACTACTTACTGACTCTGCCTAAACATTGAACTGTTGAATATAGAAATAAATATCACCTGATCTGTTATCCGGTAACTATAGAAAGTAGTGCTGACCTAAAGATTATTTACCTAAATTCTATTTTGCCTTGGAATAGAATCTATAGATAGGATTATAGTTGAACAATTTTTACTTAAGGAATAAAGGAAAAGAGAATCACATCTTTTGAGAGACTACTATGTTTCAAATACTTTACTAGGTCTTTGGCATACATTATTTCATTCAAATCTTATAACAACCCTATAAACTAAATATTGCCAGTTCATTTTACAAATGAAAAAATAGAGCCTCAGAGAAGTAAGATCACATGACAAAAATAAAGTACATAAAAATGTATAGAGGCTGGGATTCTACTCCAAGTTTGACTCTTGAATTTTAGAAAAGAAAGTGGATTTCTAATTTCCAAATGTAATATACAAGAATTACTGATCAGCATTAAAAGGAAAGAAAGGAAGAAAGGCACTTCAACATGCAAGATACGTTATATCTGTTATGTCATTAATATTAGTCCCATGGTATAGGTGTAGAAATCAAAGAGCTGGAACTGAGCTCTGTAACTGCCAAACTCCTGCCATCCCACCCTGCATAGAATCATGGAATGCTGGAATAAAATTGTATCTTATCTCATCCAACATCTTCGTTGACCAGATGAGTGACTACAGGCCAATATAACCTATTGTGATTTGTCCAAAAGCAAACAAGTTCTCAGTAATCAAGAGTTGTGTCTGCTTCTGAGGTTCTTACTGAAGCACCAAGGCCCATTGTTCTCCTAAATTATGAGGACTGTCACTCAAGGTCTATCTTTGCTGAACTTTCACTAAAGGTTCTGTCATCTTCAGGATTCCTCCTTTGCTACTCCGAATGCTTGTCTTTCACTACATCTTTCTTCTCAACCTCTCTAGAACAATGATCCCTAATTTCAGGTTTTTAATACTGTTTTGTTAAAACTTCTCCTGTTCCATTCTTCTCCATTTCTGTGCATCCATGTGCCTCCATCTACCTGGTTGCTCATGATAGATAATGGAAGTCATTCTCTTTCTATCTCATTGGCTCATCCAATTCATCCCATGGTCAATTTATACTGCCTTCAGAATTATGTCCCACTTCATTTTGTCTCCACTGACTGCCATAATCTGGTCCAAACCACCATTGTCTCTCACCTAGCCCTATGTAGTAATCTTCTAATGGATATCCCCCATTGAAAAACCCCATCTCTACTTTTGTTCCTTTGTAATCTATTCTCCACACAACCAGAAGTCAGAGAATCTTTTAAAAATACAAATCATATATATTTTTTTAGGTCTCTTTAAAAGCCTTCAATGACTTCCAGTGTACTTAAGATCAAATTTTAAAACTGTAAAATGGCCCTCAGGTGCTTGTACCATCGACCTGAATCTACCTCTTGGTTTTGCCCTGTTCCACTCACTCCTTCTATCACTAATTCTTCAGACATACTGGCAAGCTCTTGTTTCTCAGACACCTTGAGCTCATCCTTCCAGTATGTGACGAGCTCAATTGTAATTTCTAGAGAAGCTTTTCCTGTTCTCTCAATCTAAACTAGGCATTCCTTTAATTTTCAATCATAGAAATCTATTTTTCTTTTATTGCACTTATCTCAATTTCTAAATACCTGCTTATTTTTGTGGTTAGTTGTTTACTGTTTTTCTTGTGTCTAAACTGTAAAGACTGTAAAGGCAGGAGCTAGGTCTATTTTGTTCTCTGCTAAATCCTCTCTCTGCCTTATCAAAGTGACTTATGCATAGTAGAAACTCATGAAAATTTGGTGAAAAGATGAATGCCTAAACACTCAAGAATGACCCAAACACTTTGAGTTTGTAATGGGATTCTCTCAAAGTAAATTTAGTTAAATGGATTTACTTTAATTTTTTAAAAAGTCAAAGTTTTTTATACTGCTCTTGATAGTGGCAGGGAGAGAATGAAGGAAGTATTAAAAACACACAAGTATAGATAGAAATTAACAGGTTATACATACCTCAAATGTTAGGGAATTAACATTAAATATGTTTTGCTTCCTGAAAGGTATTTAATGAATGACCTTTGTCTGCTTGGTCCAAGTTCAGTTTCTTTTAAAATAGTGAAAAGTAAGAAAGATCTGGCCTTAATCAATTTTCCCCCCAATCTTACTATTCTCTGATTAAACTTCGTCCTGGAGATGATAAAATATCCACAAAGTGAAAAAGGATTCCTGGCTTACATGAATAAGGGCAGATGTAGTAACCTAGTCAGAACAAAGGATATAAGTATGTACACAACAAGATGTGACATCGGACTGGTTTTATATACATAAAACAGAATGTACTGATTCATCAAAGGTATCTGACAAAGAAATACATGACAGCAAAGAAATAAGAAGTTCTGGTCAAGTATTTACTGACTGACAGACCTCATAATTCAGTTGTGTGCTGATGGAATATCCCTGACAAAACTGCCTGACAAATTTTTTTCTGCTACTCTTCTGTCAATGAACCACTAATACTGAGCACAGTAAACAGGAAACCATGAAATTCAGGTAATTCAAGAAAAATCATTATATATATATATATATATATATATCAATGCTACTGACACAAAAAGAATAGTCCTTAACATCTTAAATTACACACATATTCTTCATGTAATTTTCCCTCTATAGACATAGCCACTATAATGTATATTATAGAAATTCGACTCAAAGAATACAACTAAATCAACACTTAGAGCTAATTTCACTATACTTTTGACAGCTTTCTAAGTAAAAGACTAGTTCTCAATCAAGTCTCCTACTTAACTTCTCCAGTTCTTTTATGGAACAAGGCAGAGTAGAAGTATTTAAATAAATAAAATAACCTGCTAACTTTATATTGTTTTTTGAATGTTATAAATGGGGTCTCCACTAAAATGCATAAATCATTCTCCCTTGTGAGTCTCAACCAGGCTTCTGTTTACCAGATGGAAGTAAAAAGTGACAGTATATGCAATATGCGCTCCAAATCCTGCTGTCAAGACTTTCAAAAAATATGTCTCTAAACATCCCACCATAGTCCAGATGTGCTGGGTCTGATCTTAAAAAAGTAAAATAAAATAAAATAAAATAAAACAGCCACAGGTACAGGCAGGAATCTGTTCCAGCTTCTTCAAGAAGAATGCTTGGAACTTCTTAATAATAGTTAAAATAAAAGGCCATACAGAGCACAGCTAGAGAACAACAGGGCCTGCCCTATGCTTGAAAACGGCTGGTCATTCTAAGCTTCAATCATTGTGCTCTGGAAGTTAGGTTAAAGAAAAAGCACATTCATTAGGTTACAGGAAAACTCCTGGCCAGCAGAGGGCAAGATCAAGAAAATCAGAGAGATTTGCCTTTACGTTAATCATTAACAAAGCACTTTGATATACTTTCTGCTATGGTTTGAATGTTTGTTCCCCCCCCCAAAATTTATAGCTGGAAACTGAACCCTCAAAGTGCTGGTATTAGGAGGTGGGGTCTTTGGGAGGCTCCACCCCTATGAATGGGATTTAGTGCTCTCATAATAAAAGAGGATCAAAGAATTCCCTGGCCCTTTCTCCCAATTCAGAATACAGTAAGAAGCGTGTGCCTGGAAGAGGGCTCTCACCTGACCGCGCTGGCACTCTGGTCTGGGACTTCAAGCCTTCAGAACCATGAGAAGCAAATTTCTGTTGTTTATAAGCCACCTAGTCTGTAGCATTTTGTTATAGCAGCCTCAACAGTCTAAGACACTCTCTTCAATCTAATTCTTACTGCAACTCTATGATACAGGTATTACTGCTCCATTTTGCACGAGGAAAATAAGACCTTGAAAACTCACATGATTTGCCCAATATCATCACTGCTGTTAACTGACAGAGTTGGCTTTTGCATACAGTTCTTCATACACTAATTTGAGTGCTTTTCTCACAATATCACCAGCAAGTTCTCTCTACTAAGCTTAAACTCCTAAGGGATGTTTGAATCTTGCCTTTGTTCACATAGATTGCATTTCTTAGTTCAGATCAAGTTCGAGCATCTCTGTTAAAACTATACAGCAGTGTGAGTGTGAGTGGTGGACAGCACAGTGCGTGATAACTAATTGAATTGTCCTTTGTAGCGTCTCCAGCCCTGAGACTCTGCCACAATGGGAATATGGCCTTGAATGAATGAATATTATCTCCTGAACCCCTTCAGGCAGATGCGATTTTTACTTTAGTTAAATTCTCTTTTTTTTTTTCTTTGACTCTCCTAGTCCTGTTCTCTTATTGCTCTTCCATTATTAAAATCTGACCTGTTTTCTTAAGAGACAGCACAAGAGAAAATAAAATGAAAACCCACATTTTAGCTAATAGTGATCCACATTATTTTATTTTATTCTAATGTCACAGTCTTTATTTCAATCTGTTCTTTAGGAGTCAGATACAGTCTCAGATCTGTCACAAAACCTTTTCCCAGAACTCCGGTCTTCCAAGGATTAAGGAAAAAAAAAAACCCATCTCTGCCTAAAGAGTGTAAACCTTGGTATCGATTGAGCATAACACCATTGCACAAGAGAAAATATTCTTTTCTCATTATCTCTTCTAACATGTTTTGCATTATATACCATTGTGTTTATTATTAAGGAATTTTTCCAAAGCTTAAAATAAAGAAAAAAGAGAACACATATTCTTTCAACATCATGTTGCAGCATTGTCTAGCAGGTCCCCCAATGATTATTTGGCTATCAAAGGTCACCACCATCATTTGACTGTGGGTCAAGTGGCTAAATACCAAAGTTTCATGTTACTTTGCAGATTTTTTCCCATTCTGTAACTGGAAGTTTGCACCTCTTAATCCCCATCACCTATTTCACCCATCCCCCCAACCCCTCCCCTCTGGCCACCACCAGTTTGTTCTCTGTATTTATGATCCTGTTTCTGTTTATTTGTTTTGTTTTTTATATTCCACATATAAGTGAAATAATATGGAATTTGTCTTTCTCTGCCTGACTTATTTCACTTAGCACAATATCCTTTGGCTTCACCCGTGTTGTCATAAATGGCAAGATTTCATTCTTTTTTATGGCTGAGTAATATTGCATTACACACACACACACACCACATTTTCCTCACCCATTCATCTATTAAGGGATACTTAAGTTGCTTCTATATCATGACTTTTGTAAATAATGCTGCAATAAATGTAGGGAAGTACTTATCTTTTCAAATTAATGTTTTCATTTTCCATAGGTAAATACCCAGTAGTGGAATTACTGGGTCATATGGTACTCCTATTTTTAATTTTCTGAGGAACCTCTGTACTGTTTTTCACAATGGTTGCACCAATTTACATTCACATTTTCTCTGAGATAGGGCCAAAGAGTAGCAGAAGGGGCGTGAACATCCATAAGCAAGGTGCTCTTTGTTACTATGGGTTCATATAACATGGACTATTCATTCAAATATTCACTCAATAAATATTTATTGAGCATCTACAAAGTGTCAAGTCCTTCGTTGATTGGGAGATGATAAGCAATCACTGGTAAAATGGTAAATCAGGCACAGATTCTATTCTTAAGGAAACTATACTCATGAATAAAAATCACTTTAGAGCATCTCCTACTCTATTTGCCTTGAGGCCATCTCATTATGTCTCATTACGCCCTTTATCCCTGTTTAGCTAAATCACCACAAGAAACTCAAGACTCCTAATTCATCCTGTATCCCCCAGACTTTCAATACTTTTGGGTTTGTTAATTTTTGTATCTGGCTCTATTTCATGCCTTTTCCCAGCTCTGGAGAGATTTGTCCTATCAAATGTCAAAACATACACAAAGTAACAGTAATTAAGAATTGCAGTATACAAAAAAAAAAAAGAATTGTAGTATAATTCAAGTTAGAAAAACATTAGAAAATTGATCAATAAAAAGTGCAGAAGCAAATCCACACACCCATGAAAATAGGTATATTACATATATGCCCTTGTAGATAGATCATTAAGGTAGTTATAAATATTATTCAATAAATATGTCCTTTTATTTTCCTTCTAGGTACATGAAAGAATTGCAGTTTCCCCTGCTCTTTGATGATAGGTGTGAACTTGTGACTTATGATGGTAAAAAAAAATGTGAGTATAAGTATGTCACTTCTTGAAAAAGCTTCAAAAAGCAGTCACTAATTTGTCTTTCTCTTTCTCTTTCAAATTAATTCTAGAAGCTTATGTCAGAAGAGAGCCTCCATGAGCATGGGGACCTGAATGGCAATGATGAGCAGAGTCCAGGTTGATTTGTCCCAGACACATAACATGGACTGAGAAATAGACTATTACCATGTTATGTCACAGGAATTTTTGGGTTGTTTGTTATAACACCATAACTGAGTTTACCTAACTGATGCAGTGGGGACAAGATGAATTGTTTAATAACTTATTCTTGGTCAAGTGAATATTCACATAGAAAAAAACTGAAGTGTGTTCCTTACCCCACAGCATACACAAAAATCAATTCCATATGAATAAAAAATTTAAGTTAAAAGCTTTAAAACTTACAACAAAAATGTAAGATGATGTATTTATGACATCAGACTTGGAATTATATCTTAAACCAAACACAAAAAGTCTTAGCCATAAAAGAAACATGGGTAAATTTGACATTAAAATACATGTTATAGATACAACACCAAAATCCTGATGCATAAAAGAAAAAATAATAAGTTGGACTTCATCTAAGTTAAAAACTTCTACTTTATGAAAGAGAATAAAGACAAGCCATAGACTGGGAGAAAACATTTGCAAATCATCCACCTGATAAAAGACTTGTATCCACAACATATAAATAACTCTCAAAATTCAGTTATAAGAAAACACAGAGTGGGAATGCATTATTTACAATAGCCAAGATATGGAAGCAACCTAAGTGTTCATCAATAGATGAATGGATAAAGAAGATGTGATATACTTTATCTAATATATACAAAATGGAGCATTACTCAGTTGTGAAAAAGAATGAGATCTTGCCATTTGTGACAGCATGAATGGACCTAGAGGATATTATGCTAAGTGAAATGAGTCAGACAGAGAAAGACAAATTCCATATGATTTCACTTATATGTGGAATCTAAAAAAACAAAACAAATGGACAAAAAAAGCAGAAACAGACCCATAAATACAGAAAACAAACTGGTGGCTGCCGGAGTGGAAGGAGGTAAAGGACAGTAAAAATGGGTGAAGGGGAGTGGGAGATACAGGTTTCCAGTCATGGAATGAATAAGTTACAGGGATGAAAGTTACAACACAGGGAATATAATCAATGGTATTGTAACAGCATTATATGGTGATAGATGGTAGCTACAATTGTGGTGAGCATAGCATAACATATAGAGTTGTCAAATCACTATGTTGTACACTTGAAAAGAATGTAACATTGTGCATCAACCATACATCAATCAATCATTCAATCAATAAATACAATAAAATAAGGAAAAACACCACTCAATTTTTTAATGGGCAAAGATTTTTTTTAAAGATTTTATTTATTTGAGAGAGAGAGAGTGAGCAAAAGAAAGAGCACAGGTGGATGGTGGGGGGAGCAGAAGAGGGAGAAGCAGACTCCCCACGGAGAAGGGAGCCTGATGTGGGGCTTGATCCCAGGCCCCTGGGATCATGACCTGAGCTGAAGGCAGACGCTTAAGTGACTGAGACACCCAGGCACCCCTAAATGGGCAAAGATTTAAATTGACACTTCACCAAAGAAGATACATGGATTGCAAATAAGGTATGAAAAAGTGTTCAGCATTAATTACGATTAGCAGTTATTGTTATTACAAATTAAAACTAAATTGAGATGCCATTACACACTGTTACAATAGATAAAATAAAAACTCAGATTATACTAAGTGTTGGCAAGAATATGGGACAACTAGAACCCTCATACACTACCAGTGAGAAGCTAAAATGGTAGAATCAGTTTGACAGTTTGTCAGTCTTATGAAGTTAAACACATCAACCATGTGATTCAGTCATTCTATTATTATGTATCTACCCAAGAAAAATGAAAGCATATGTACACACAAACACCTGTACATGAATGTTAATAGCAGCTTTATTTGTAAGTGGAAAAATCTGGAAACAGTACAAATGCATCAGTATGCAAACAAATAAATAAACTGGTATATTGGTATAGAATACCACTCAGTAATAAAAAGAACAATTATTAATATGTATAATATGGTTGAGTCTCAAAATAATTATGCTGAGTGAAAGGAACCTAGAATTCTATCCCCTAAAACAGAGTATGTACTTTTTATTTCATTTATACAAAACTCTAGAAAATGCAAACTAATCTATAATGGCAGAAAATAGATAGAAGTGGTTGCCTGGAAGTGGAAGGTGAGTGAAGGGATAGGAAGGGGAATTACAAAGTTACAAGAGGAAACATTTGGGGGTAATTAATTGTCTTAGTTGTGGTAATGTTTCACAGGAATACATAAGTCAAAATGTATCAAATTGGGTACTCTAAGTATGGATTGTTTTCTTTATGTCAATTATATATCCACACAGGTTTTTAAAAATTAAATTATAAAGAAAGCCAGAGTCTGTCTTTGCTTGCATGTTCCTTGGTACTGATATCTAGTTCTTCCTCTGTCTGCAGAGCCACATGTGACCTTCCCTCTCCCTGACCCATGCTACTCCTGATTGCTCACCTGCTCTGGACACCATCCTCTGAATCAACTGCTACAAGGTATGTACTGATAGGGAGTCTCAATCCTTGAAAGAGTGAAGAGTGAAGCCGGAGGCCCTCGTCAGTGTTCTCCTGGATAACATCCCCAAGAGGTAAACCTTCTCATGTCAAACACACACTCTACAACAGTTAGCTCAGGGTAAATCTGACTTGATGCTCCTGGAGATTTCAGGCTTCAATGAATAACTGAAGTCAGAAAGTGCTGAGGATCCAAGATAGAGTCCATTGGTGGCATGGTATGAGATGCCCCTCTGCCAAGGCACTCCTGACCTGGCAGAAGAGAAACACCTGAAAACCACAAGAATGCATATACTTTAGTGTCCATATAATGAGGCAAAACTATGGACGAAGTGAAACAGATCATAAATCTCAAAAAGTCGTAAAATATTGGTCTCAGATATTGAAGCCAATGTTGCTAAAGCCAAGACAAAGTTTAGGGCAATCTTGAAAACTGTGGGCAACCCTTTGGTTCTGCGCAGGGATAGTGGCCCTACCTACACTGTTTCCTGTCCCTGCCTCCAGTATATGTTATTAACAGACTTGAAGAAGGGATGTCAGAAGAAAGATCTACCTGAGTGCTACAGAAAATTCCTTTTGGAAAGGAAAGAAAACAAAACTGACCTTCAAAATGATGGTGGGTGAAGGGGTAAAGCAACCTTTCTCTAATGAAAAGTTGAGAATTAACTATAACACATTTTAGGAAGTTTCTTTCATGCTATAACTGGTGAGGAAAATAATTTATCTAGTTCCACCTCTTTCTCCCCAAAAATAAAGAAAAAAATACAAGCAGGAAGACAAGAGAGAAGATATCTTTAACAGCTATGATCAACAAAGGAATAAGAATTATTATATATTTAAAATAGAATCTTTCAACAATAAGAAGACACAAAACCTAATAGGTAAATGGGCAGAATACATAAACATGCATCTCATACAGAGGAAATAAAACTGGCAAATAAGTATGTAGTAAAAAGCTTAATCTCATTAGTAATTTTGGAAACTAAATTAAGACAACAATAAGATGTCATTTCATACCTACTAGATTGGCAAAACAAAACAAAACAAAAGCAAAAAACAAACAAGAAGTCTAACAATACCATATAGGTGAAGATAGGAAATAACAGGAACTTTTCCATATTACTAGCTAGAGTGTATTGATTTAATCACTTTGGAAAACAATTTGGAATTTTCTCAAGTTCAACATGAGCAATTTCACTTCTAAGTGCATTCTCTAGAGAACCCCTTGCATCTGTCTGCCAACATTGATTCCAACAGAAAAAAAACCCACAAAATAATCTGCAGCAGAATAGGATGATACATATTCCTACAATGGAATAGTATGTAACAGTGAAAATAAATGAACTATATCCTCAACAACACAGAATCACTTTAGAAACCAAACTTTAGATTTTTAGGACTAGCAAGTCAAAAAGACTTAGTATGAAATTACCTTATGAAGTTGAAAAGTTATGTAAAACTTAAAAAATATGTAATGAAACAATTTTTTAAAGCAAGGAGAAGATGATCCAGGATGCTGGTTCTTTCGGGGAGTGGGCAGGGACAAGAGAAAGGAACAGCAAAGCGTGATTCTGTAGCATGGGCAGTGTCTAGTTCTTAAGCAGGGTAGTGTATTTACAGATGCTTATTTTTAGCATTTTAGTATGAATAAAATGCAAAAATTAGATAGGAGAAAATATTTTTAAAAAGCAATAGCTGAGAATTTCCCATAACATAAAACAAATTTCTCAGATTAAAAAATGTACTCTCCAGAGACAGGAGTAGAAGACCAGTAAATGGCAAGTGAAGAAATTAATGAAGACTATCCAATAGAAATTCATGAGTATTGGGGCGCCTGGGTGGCTCAGTTGGTTAAGTGGCTGACTCTTGGTTTCAGCTCAGGTCATGGTCTCAGGGTCCTGGAGTCAAGTCTTGTGTCAGGCTCTGCTCTCAACAGGGAGTTTGTTCAAGGATTCCCTGTCCCTCTCCCTCTGCCCCTCCTCCTGCTCAGGCTCTCCCTCTCTCTCTCAAATAAATAAATCTTTAAAAGAATTCATGAGTATTTATCAACATTTGAGAATTCTGTTGGTGCTGTGGATGAGATGCTGAAGACCATGATGTAGGTTTCTACAAATGAGTTGTTGCAGAAGTTTCATTTCTTTGAACAAGCAAAAGTTGATTTAGTTTCTGCTTACACATTAAATTCAATGTTTTAGGTTTATTTGGCAACTCAGGGAGTTAATCCTCAGGAACATCCAGTAAAGTAGGAATTGGAAAGAATCAGAGTATACATGAACAGAGTCAAGGAAATAACACTCAAGAAAAAGGCTGGCAAGCTGGAGAGAGGGGCAGCTTCAAGATTAGTGAAAAATGCCCTTTGGGAACCAAAACCTAAAAATGCATCCAAAGTTGTCAATAAAGGAAAAAGTAAACATTAAAAAAATGCACTCTCCAAAAGTAATGCAGTATAAAAGTAAAAATAAATAAGTAAATACACACACATATGAAACTTGTAATTTCTTAGAAGCTTCCAAACAGAAAAGACAAATTTTCTAAAAGACACTCTTCAGGCGAAAGATAAAAGATGTGGGGGCACCTGGCTGCCTCAGTCAGCAGAGCACATGACTCTTGACTGCGGGTTGTTAGTTCAAGCCCATGCTGGGCATGGGGCCCACTTAAGAGAAATTTAAAAATTTAAAAATGTTTAAAAAAGATGAAAGATGAGACATACAGGAAAGAATGAAAAATAAAGTAGTAAATACAAAGTAACTTTGCTATATAAAGCAATAATTATAATAGCATGTGGACATTTTAAAAATTGAAAATTCACCACACTAATAAACTAGAACAGCAGTAAATAAGTTGAGAGTGAGATACTGAAGTTAGAGTGTCCTAAGGCCCTCAGCTTTCTAGGAGAATAATAAAAATACTGACTTTAAACACCGATAAGTTAAGAATTCATGTAATAACTTCCATGGTAACCACTAAAAGACTAGACACACTGTGCATAGGTTCTAAGCTAGCCAAAGGAAATACAAATTGAATTTTTAAAAATTTAATCTAAAAGACAGCAAGAAAAGAGAAAAAAGAAACAAGAGAAGCAAATGCTGTTTACAAAAGATCTCTCTAAAATATGGAGGCACAGAAAAATTGGAAGTAAAAATGAAAGTATGCCATGGCAACATTCATGAATAGAAAGCTGGTATATTACTATCAGTTAAATAGGCTTTAAGTTAAAAGCCTTCCCAGGGTATAAAGAAAGCTATGTAACAATTCTCAATTCTTATATACTGAACATAGCCTCAGAATAAATAAGGGGGAAAATGTGACAGAACAAAAGAAAGGACTTCATAATCATAGTGGGAGACTGTAAAATGATTTTTTCAATTATTGAAAGAATAAGCAGACAAAAAATTAGTAAAGATACAGATTTCAACAACAAATAATTAGTAAAAGTGACCTAAGGGGCAAATATTGGATACTGCACAAAAGAAGTGTAAAATATACATTGTTTTCAAACATTTGCAGAAATTAACCATTTAATGGCATATAAGACATATCTCAGGTCATTTCAAAGGAATGAAATTATATAGACTGTGTAAGTAAACACAAATAAAATTTTTAAGAAGTAGAAAAAAACTATGTTTAGAAATTAAGGTACTTCTAAATAATGCATTATTAAAAGAAAGAATTATAAATATAAGAAAATACTTTGGGGGGCGCCTGGGTGGCAGAGCGGTTAAGCGTCTGCCTTGGGCTCAGGGCGTGATCCCGGCGTTATGGGATCGAGCCCCACATCAGGCTCTTCCACTATGAGCCTGCTTCTTCCTCTCCCACTCCCCCTGCTTGTGTTCCTCTCGCTGGCTGTCTCTATCTCTGTCGAATAAATAAATAAAATCTTTAAAAAAAAAAAAAAGAAAATACTTTGAATTGAGCAGTAATAAAAGAACTGGATGCCAAAATGTGTGAGATGCAGCTAATTAAATGCATATATTACATAAGATGAAGTACTGATAGTTAATGAGCCAAGCATGTATTATAAGAAGTTTGAAAGATTCATCAGTATTTTAGTGCCACTATAATCCACTGTTCACTATAATCCACTGTTTGAAGATACCAAAAATATAGTTACCTATTCCCTTTCAGGGAACATTTGGGATTTTTCAAGCTTTTTCTGTTATAATGTAGCTACAGACTTACTATAAATATTTCTGCAGTGAAAGCTTGAGTTTCTCTTGGGTAAATATTTAAGAATAGAATTGTTGAAATGTTGAGTTTATGAACAACTGAAGTTGTTATAATAATTTATATTCCAATGATGAGTAAAAGATATTCCACATCCTCTCCAACACTTAGGTTATTTGACTTCTTAGTATTTGCTGTTCAAGTGAACGTGAAATGGTATCTCACCGGGGCTTTGAATTGCATTTTCCTATCACTGCTGAGGTTGAATACCTCTTCAAGTGTTTATCAGCCATGGTTTTTCCTGTTCATGGTTTTTATTCATTCTTCTATTGAGTGGTTTATCCTTTCCTTATAGTTCTTTTTTTTTAAGATTTTATTTATCTATTTATTAATTTATTTGAGAGAGCGATCGAGAGCACAAGCAGGGGGAGGGGCAAAGGGAGAGGGAGAGGCAGGCTCCCCGCTGAGCAGGGAGCCCAACACGGGGCTCAATCCCGGGATCCTGAAACCATGACCTGAGCAGAAGGCAGACGGTTAACCGACTGAGTGAACCAGACTCCTTAGCTCTTTAATATTCTTGAGTTATAGTTGCTATAAATACTGCCTAGTTTATACCATGTATTTTTTAATATTGTGGTAAATTACACATAACAACTATTTTTAAGTGTACAATTCAGTAGCATTACATATATTCACACAGTTGTGCTAGCATCACCGCTATTCATCTCCAAGACTTTTTCATTACCTCAAACTGAAATTCTGAACTCATTAAACAGTAACTCCTCATGCTCTCCTCCCNACTCTAAGTATGGATTGTTTTCTTTATGTCAATTATATATCCACACAGGTTTTTAAAAATTAAATTATAAAGAAAGCCAGAGTCTGTCTTTGCTTGCATGTTCCTTGGTACTGATATCTAGTTCTTCCTCTGTCTGCAGAGCCACATGTGACCTTCCCTCTCCCTGACCCATGCTACTCCTGATTGCTCACCTGCTCTGGACACCATCCTCTGAATCAACTGCTACAAGGTATGTACTGATAGGGAGTCTCAATCCTTGAAAGAGTGAAGAGTGAAGCCGGAGGCCCTCGTCAGTGTTCTCCTGGATAACATCCCCAAGAGGTAAACCGTCTCATGTCAAACACACACTCTACAACAGTTAGCTCAGGGTAAATCTGACTTGATGCTCCTGGAGATTTCAGGCTTCAATGAATAACTGAAGTCAGAAAGTGCTGAGGATCCAAGATAGAGTCCATTGGTGGCATGGTATGAGATGCCCCTCTGCCAAGGCACTCCTGACCTGGCAGAAGAGAAACACCTGAAAACCACAAGAATGCATATACTTTAGTGTCCATATAATGAGGCAAAACTATGGACGAAGTGAAACAGATCATAAATCTCAAAAAGTCGTAAAATATTGGTCTCAGATATTGAAGCCAATGTTGCTAAAGCCAAGACAAAGTTTAGGGCAATCTTGAAAACTGTGGGCAACCCTTTGGTTCTGCGCAGGGATAGTGGCCCTACCTACACTGTTTCCTGTCCCTGCCTCCAGTATATGTTATTAACAGACTTGAAGAAGGGATGTCAGAAGAAAGATCTACCTGAGTGCTACAGAAAATTCCTTTTGGAAAGGAAAGAAAACAAAACTGACCTTCAAAATGATGGTGGGTGAAGGGGTAAAGCAACCTTTCTCTAATGAAAAGTTGAGAATTAACTATAACACATTTTAGGAAGTTTCTTTCATGCTATAACTGGTGAGGAAAATAATTTATCTAGTTCCACCTCTTTCTCCCCAAAAATAAAGAAAAAAATACAAGCAGGAAGACAAGGGAGAAGATATCTTTAACAGCTATGATCAACAAAGGAATAAGAATTATTATATATTTAAAATAGAATCTTTCAACAATAAGAAGACACAAAACCTAATAGGTAAATGGGCAGAATACATAAACATGCATCTCATACAGAGGAAATAAAACTGGCAAATAAGTATGTAGTAAAAAGCTTAATCTCATTAGTAATTTTGGAAACTAAATTAAGACAACAATAAGATGTCATTTCATACCTACTAGATTGGCAAAACAAAACAAAACAAAAGCAAAAAACAAACAAGAAGTCTAACAATACCATATAGGTGAAGATAGGAAATAACAGGAACTTTTCCATATTACTAGCTAGAGTGTATTGATTTAATCACTTTGGAAAACAATTTGGAATTTTCTCAAGTTCAACATGAGCAATTTCACTTCTAAGTGCATTCTCTAGAGAACCCCTTGCATCTGTCTGCCAACATTGATTCCAACAGAAAAAAAACCCACAAAATAATCTGCAGCAGAATAGGATGATACATATTCCTACAATGGAATAGTATGTAACAGTGAAAATAAATGAACTATATCCTCAACAACACAGAATCACTTTAGAAACCAAACTTTAGATTTTTAGGACTAGCAAGTCAAAAAGACTTAGTATGAAATTACCTTATGAAGTTGAAAAGTTATGTAAAACTTAAAAAATATGTAATGAAACAATTTTTTAAAGCAAGGAGAAGATGATCCAGGATGCTGGTTCTTTCGGGGAGTGGGCAGGGACAAGAGAAAGGAACAGCAAAGCGTGATTCTGTAGCATGGGCAGTGTCTAGTTCTTAAGCAGGGTAGTGTATTTACAGATGCTTATTTTTAGCATTTTAGTATGAATAAAATGCAAAAATTAGATAGGAGAAAATATTTTTAAAAAGCAATAGCTGAGAATTTCCCATAACATAAAACAAATTTCTCAGATTAAAAAATGTACTCTCCAGAGACAGGAGTAGAAGACCAGTAAATGGCAAGTGAAGAAATTAATGAAGACTATCCAATAGAAATTCATGAGTATTGGGGCGCCTGGGTGGCTCAGTTGGTTAAGTGGCTGACTCTTGGTTTCAGCTCAGGTCATGGTCTCAGGGTCCTGGAGTCAAGTCTTGTGTCAGGCTCTGCTCTCAGCAGGGAGTTTGTTCAAGGATTCCCTGTCCCTCTCCCTCTGCCCCTCCTCCTGCTCAGGCTCTCCCTCTCTCTCTCAAATAAATAAATCTTTAAAAGAATTCATGAGTATTTATCAACATTTGAGAATTCTGTTGGTGCTGTGGATGAGATGCTGAAGACCATGATGTAGGTTTCTACAAATGAGTTGTTGCAGAAGTTTCATTTCTTTGAACAAGCAAAAGTTGATTTAGTTTCTGCTTACACATTAAATTCAATGTTTTAGGTTTATTTGGCAACTCAGGGAGTTAATCCTCAGGAACATCCAGTAAAGTAGGAATTGGAAAGAATCAGAGTATACATGAACAGAGTCAAGGAAATAACACTCAAGAAAAAGGCTGGCAAGCTGGAGAGAGGGGCAGCTTCAAGATTAGTGAAAAATGCCCTTTGGGAACCAAAACCTAAAAATGCATCCAAAGTTGTCAATAAAGGAAAAAGTAAACATTAAAAAAATGCACTCTCCAAAAGTAATGCAGTATAAAAGTAAAAATAAATAAGTAAATACACACACATATGAAACTTGTAATTTCTTAGAAGCTTCCAAACAGAAAAGACAAATTTTCTAAAAGACACTCTTCAGGCGAAAGATAAAAGATGTGGGGGCACCTGGCTGCCTCAGTCAGCAGAGCACATGACTCTTGACTGCGGGTTGTTAGTTCAAGCCCATGCTGGGCATGGGGCCCACTTAAGAGAAATTTAAAAATTTAAAAATGTTTAAAAAAGATGAAAGATGAGACATACAGGAAAGAATGAAAAATAAAGTAGTAAATACAAAGTAACTTTGCTATATAAAGCAATAATTATAATAGCATGTGGACATTTTAAAAATTGAAAATTCACCACACTAATAAACTAGAACAGCAGTAAATAAGTTGAGAGTGAGATACTGAAGTTAGAGTGTCCTAAGGCCCTCAGCTTTCTAGGAGAATAATAAAAATACTGACTTTAAACACCGATAAGTTAAGAATTCATGTAATAACTTCCATGGTAACCACTAAAAGACTAGACACACTGTGCATAGGTTCTAAGCTAGCCAAAGGAAATACAAATTGAATTTTTAAAAATTTAATCTAAAAGACAGCAAGAAAAGAGAAAAAAGAAACAAGAGAAGCAAATGCTGTTTACAAAAGATCTCTCTAAAATATGGAGGCACAGAAAAATTGGAAGTAAAAATGAAAGTATGCCATGGCAACATTCATGAATAGAAAGCTGGTATATTACTATCAGTTAAATAGGCTTTAAGTTAAAAGCCTTCCCAGGGTATAAAGAAAGCTATGTAACAATTCTCAATTCTTATATACTGAACATAGCCTCAGAATAAATAAGGGGGAAAATGTGACAGAACAAAAGAAAGGACTTCATAATCATAGTGGGAGACTGTAAAATGATTTTTTCAATTATTGAAAGAATAAGCAGACAAAAAATTAGTAAAGATACAGATTTCAACAACAAATAATTAGTAAAAATGACCTAAGGGGCAAATATTGGATACTGCACAAAAGAAGTGTAAAATATACATTGTTTTCAAACATTTGCAGAAATTAACCATTTAATGGCATATAAGACATATCTCAGGTCATTTCAAAGGAATGAAATTATATAGACTGTGTAAGTAAACACAAATAAAATTTTTAAGAAGTAGAAAAAAACTATGTTTAGAAATTAAGGTACTTCTAAATAATGCATTATTAAAAGAAAGAATTATAAATATAAGAAAATACTTTGGGGGCGCCTGGGTGGCAGAGCGGTTAAGCGTCTGCCTTGGGCTCAGGGCGTGATCCCGGCGTTATGGGATCGAGCCCCACATCAGGCTCTTCCACTATGAGCCTGCTTCTTCCTCTCCCACTCCCCCTGCTTGTGTTCCTCTCGCTGGCTGTCTCTATCTCTGTCGAATAAATAAATAAAATCTTTAAAAAAAAAAAAAAGAAAATACTTTGAATTGAGCAGTAATAAAAGAACTGGATGCCNGTTTAGAAATTAAGGTACTTCTAAATAATGCATTATTAAAAGAAAGAATTATAAATATAAGAAAATACTTTGAATTGAGCAGTAATAAAAGAACTGGATGCCAAAATGTGTGAGATGCAGCTAATTAAATGCATATATTACATAAGATGAAGTACTGATAGTTAATGAGCCAAGCATGTATTATAAGAAGTTTGAAAGATTCATCAGTATTTTAGTGCCACTATAATCCACTGTTCACTATAATCCACTGTTTGAAGATACCAAAAATATAGTTACCTATTCCCTTTCAGGGAACATTTGGGATTTTTCAAGCTTTTTCTGTTATAATGTAGCTACAGACTTACTATAAATATTTCTGCAGTGAAAGCTTGAGTTTCTCTTGGGTAAATATTTAAGAATAGAATTGTTGAAATGTTGAGTTTATGAACAACTGAAGTTGTTATAATAATTTATATTCCAATNTCACTATAATCCACTGTTTGAAGATACCAAAAATATAGTTACCTATTCCCTTTCAGGGAACATTTGGGATTTTTCAAGCTTTTTCTGTTATAATGTAGCTACAGACTTACTATAAATATTTCTGCAGTGAAAGCTTGAGTTTCTCTTGGGTAAATATTTAAGAATAGAATTGTTGAAATGTTGAGTTTATGAACAACTGAAGTTATAATAATTTATATTCCAACNATGAAATTATATAGACTGTGTAAGTAAACACAAATAAAATTTTTAAGAAGTAGAAAAAAACTATGTTTAGAAATTAAGGTACTTCTAAATAATGCATTATTAAAAGAAAGAATTATAAATATAAGAAAATACTTTGAATTGAGCAGTAATAAAAGAACTGGATGCCAAAATGTGTGAGATGCAGCTAATTAAATGCATATATTACATAAGATGAAGTACTGATAGTTAATGAGCCAAGCATGTATTATAAGAAGTTTGAAAGATTCATCAGTATTTTAGTGCCACTATAATCCACTGTTTGAAGATACCAAAAATATAGTTACCTATTCCCTTTCAGGGAACATTTGGGATTTTTCAAGCTTTTTCTGTTATAATGTAGCTACAGACTTACTATAAATATTTCTGCAGTGAAAGCTTGAGTTTCTCTTGGGTAAATATTTAAGAATAGAATTGTTGAAATGTTGAGTTTATGAACAACTGAAGTTGTTATAATAATTTATATTCCAATGATGAGTAAAAGATATTCCACATCCTCTCCAACACTTAGGTTATTTGACTTCTTAGTATTTGCTGTTCAAGTGAACGTGAAATGGTATCTCACCGGGGCTTTGAATTGCATTTTCCTATCACTGCTGAGGTTGAATACCTCTTCAAGTGTTTATCAGCCATGGTTTTTCCTGTTCATGGTTTTTATTCATTCTTCTATTGAGTGGTTTATCCTTTCCTTATAGTTCTTTTTTTTTAAGATTTTATTTATCTATTTATTAATTTATTTGAGAGAGCGATCGAGAGCACAAGCAGGGGGAGGGGCAAAGGGAGAGGGAGAGGCAGGCTCCCCGCTGAGCAGGGAGCCCAACACGGGGCTCAATCCCGGGATCCTGAAACCATGACCTGAGCAGAAGGCAGACGGTTAACCGACTGAGTGAACCAGACTCCTTAGCTCTTTAATATTCTTGAGTTATAGTTGCTATAAATACTGCCTAGTTTATACCATGTATNAGCACAAGCAGGGGGAGGGGCAAAGGGAGAGGGAGAGGCAGGCTCCCTGCTGAGCAGGGAGCCCAACACGGGGCTCAATCCCGGGATCCTGAAACCATGACCTGAGCCGAAGGCAGACGGTTAACCGACTGAGTGACCCAGGCTCCTTAGCTCTTTTATATTCTTGAGTTATAGTTGCTATAAATACTGCCTAGTTTATACCATGTATTTTTTAATATTGTGGTAAATTACACATAACAACTATTTTTAAGTGTACAATTCAGTAGCATTACATATATTCACACAGTTGTGCTAGCATCACCGCTATTCATCTCCAAGACTTTTTCATTACCTCAAACTGAAATTCTGAACTCATTAAACAGTAACTCCTCATGCTCTCCTCCCCTCTGCTTCTCCCAACCACTATTCTCCTTTCTGTCACTATGANTTTTCATTACCTCAAACTGAAATTCTGAACTCATTAAACAGTAACTCCTCATGCTCTCCTCCCCTCTGCTTCCCCCAACCACTATTCTCCTTTCTGTCACTATGCATTTGCCTATAAATTTATCTCATATGAGTGGAATCACATAATGTTTTTGACTACCTTTTTTTTTTTTTAAGATTTTATTTATTTATTTGACAGAGATAGAGACAGCCAGCGAGAGAGGGAACACAAGCAGGGGGAGTGGGAGAGGAAGAAGCAGGCTCATAGCAGAAGAGCCTGATGTGGGGCTTGATCCCATAACGCCGGGATCACGCCCTGGGCCGAAGGCAGACGCTTAACCTCTGTGCCACCCAGGTGCCCCTTGACTACCTTTTTTCACTTACCATGTTTTCAAGGCTCATCCACAGTGTACAGTAATAGTCCATTGTATGTACAGACCACATTTTGTTTATCCATTCATCTGCTGATGGCCATTTGGGTTGTTTTCCCCCTTTTAGTTATTTTGAATAATGCTGCTATCAACAGTGGTATACAAATATCTGTTCAAGTCCCTACTTTCTATAATATTTTTTATCATATTAAAAGTTTCTTTGATNAGTTTCTTTGAAGAAAAGAGATACTAATTTTATATAGTCTTAATAAAAATCATTCCCTACACCAAGATCAAGAAGGTATTCTCCCATGTTTTCTTTCCGAAGTAATAAGAATGAAGTAATGCAATATTGGTTATAAGTCCAAGAATATTATATATGATATAATATCTTTTATACAATTGAAAGAAATTTAAATGAAAATATTCTTTTAAAGGAATACATATGTGTGTTAAAACAATATCTTGAAACATTAAATAAATTATTAAAAACAAGATGCAGGGGAGTAGCTTGAGAGGGATGGGACAGAGAGATGGATTAGAATAGAAAGACACAGAAAGGTACATGTTAAAGGGATTGGCATGACCTTGTAAGATAATTGAAAAAAAAATCTAAAAAAAAGTTGGAATTAATTAGCGTTTACAAGGTTAGTAAATTTTAAAAATCTATAAACAAAAATCGATTAGGTTTTATACTGGCAACAAAGTTAGAGAACGATATTTATAATAAATACCACTTAGCACAATACAAAAATATGACATACATAGGAAGATGTGCAAGACCTTTACAGAAAAACTACAAACTTTACTGAAAAACAATAAAAAGACTAAATAAATGGAAAGACATACTGCGGTCATGGATTAGAAAAACAAATTATTTTAAAGATGTCAGTTCTCTTCCAATTGATCCATAGACTCAAAGCAATCTTAGTCAAAATCTTAGACTGTGTGTGTGTGTGCACATGTGCACGTGAATGCACAAATGCAGGACTAGAATAACATATTCAATAGTGTACGGAAATTCATAGGGCCAACAATAGTCAAGATCTACCAAAAATGAAAATGTATTATAAAGCTATAAGTTAAGACTGTATGGGATTATTGCTTAAGGAGTTAATTATATGTTAAGAAATGATACAAAAAATACAAGCTATTCAACTTCTGTCTTATTTCTATATGCTCTTTAATGTATCTTGATTTTTCATATGGCATTCAGCTATTTTCCTGTTCAATAATGATTAAACAAGTAAGACAAAAAGTGTTGATGGATATCAATTTAAAAGGAGGTTATGCTGTAGGACTCTGTCCCTGTGCTTTTTACATTTAATATTCTTAATAAAAAACATGAAATGATGAAAGTCTTAGGTTTCAAAATTATCTCAATAATTATTTTCTTTAAATTTGCATGTACTATGCGTTTTATAAAACACATTTTGTAGACATTATTATATTTAATCTTCATAGCTAACCTATGAAACAGAGAATTTAATTTTGGGTGGAATAAGTTGGAACCCATTATTGCCTAAAGCCAACAAGATTTAAAGGCCTGAATTGATTTAATTTTATTTATTTATTTTTAAAGACTTTATTAATCTATTTGATGGGGAGAGAGAGAGAAGAACACAAGCAGAGGAGTGGCAGGAGAGGGAGAAGCAGACTCCCTGATGAGCTGGGAGCCCATTGTGGGGCTAGATCCCAGGACCCCGGACTTATGACCTGAGCTGAAGGCAGACACTTAACCAACTGAGCCACCCAGGCGCCCAGGCCTGAATTAATTTTTAAAAATGACTTATGAAAATATGGATGGAGGGGATCTAGTTTAATGGCAGTTTTTAAATGGAGTTGTAAAGCAGTCTTAATATGAGAAAAGATAATACTAAACAGAACTGAAAATGTTTTAGTCTGTTTAATAGTAACAAAATATAATTTCAAGGGAAGTGATGGCAAGTTGTACTCCGCATTGGTCAGATAATACTAGGAATCTGTGTTCAGTTCTAGGTACCATATTTTGAACGACATTAATAAACTAGAGAACATCTGCTGAGGAAAGACCAAGACGATTAAAAAATTAAAACTGTCATGAGAGGAATGGTTGAGATTTGCCTGGAACATGAAAGCTCTCATCAAATATTTTAAAAAGCATCCTGTAAAAAAAAAAAATAATTATTTAAAGTTGGCTCAGAGAATAGATATATGGCCAAGAGATGAAAATTATAGGAGTGCATATTTCAACTAAGTATAGGAAGAACTCTTCTAATCATTCAAAATGTTCTACTTAAACTCAAGGTTTGGTGTTGTGCAGATTAAATTCCAGCTAAGTGCTGATTTTTTGTTCTTATTTATTGAGGCATACATAATCTGCATAGAATCTGCATTGATCTTAGTGGGGTTTTTCAAAAAAATTTTTGAAGATTTATTTATTTATTTTAGAAAGGGGGGAGGAGCAGAGGGAGAGGGAGAGTCTTAATGGCACACTCTGCACAGAGCGCAGAGCCCCAACGCAGGGCTCAATCCCACTACCCTGAGTTCACAACCTGGGCCAAAATCAAGAGTAGGGTGCTTAACCAACTGTGCCACCCAAGTAACCAACTGTGCCACCCAGGTGCCCCTTTTTAAAAATTTTTATGTAGGTAAACCACCATCCAGATCAAGACAAGAGTACATTTTCCAGAACCCCAGAGATAAGAGCTATGTGGTCACGGAGTTTACAATCTAGAGAAGACAAACATTAGATAAGAACAATATAGTGTGACAATGGGGAAGTTCTGAAGCTGCTCTAAGAGCATCTAATGGGGAATGGAACCTGATCTAGGGGTAAGGGAAGATATCTCAAGGATGTGACATTTAAATTGACTAGAGATGAAGAGAAGTTAACTTGACAAAGGATGAGTTTGTTGGGGAATTTTCTTTAAGGGGTACAGTATGTGCAAAGTTCTACCCTTCAAAAAGCAAGAGAGAGCATGGAGTATTCAAGAAACAGAGACAACTATGAAGGGAAACAATAAAAATTCAGATAAGCAAACACCAAGCAACTGCATTATTTTCCTTCAGCTGATCCCAAATAACTTCTATCATCTTCATATAATATTGGTGAGAAATAAACCAACTGACTTGAACAAACAAACAAACAAATATGGTAATTTTTCTCCTCTTGTCTGAGTTTCCCAGAGCCTTCTGTTTAGGTCAAAGGCCCCTTTCCTAAGCCTGGTCCTCTTAATTTCAGTCCAGGCTTCCCGTGTTTTATTTCTTACATTTTGTGGTCTTCTTACATCTCCCTATCTTTCCAGTTGCTTATTATATAAATATTTCTCTTGGGATTCAGTATATTTTAAGGCAAAAGACTTGACTCTTACCTCCTCAAGGATGAGAAAAAAAATGAAAGAAGCAACTAATACTTTGTTAGGAAATATCTTTATGGAATAAAAATTACTAAATTATATCATGTGTCCCAATCTAGAAAAAAAGTCTCATTATAGTGCTACTAACTATAAAACAAAAAAAATGTCCTTATTAAGAAAAATATTAATAATTACTGTAAATTAAAACATCAAAATTTTGGGGTAGTCTTTTCAATTATGTCCATGCTTTTTGTGGCATGCCCTGATTATAATTTTCTGTGAATTGTAATAATATCTAAATTCATTGAAAGCTTACTCTATTCTAAGATCTTTACATGTATTTATTTATGTAATTCTTGCAACAACATATGAGGTAGCTACTATTATTATGACCATTTAACAGATGAGGAAATTACCCAGAGTCACATAGCTAGTAAGAAAGAGAGTCTAACCCAGGAAATTTGGCTTCAGATCCTTCAGCCCTAAAAGAGTGCTTGTTAATGACGATGATGAAAAAATTGTAACTGTAAGAAATACATGGTTGGCAGAGATTCTCCTATACGTCATTGAGGCCACTCACAAAGTACTGGTAGAGTGCCATATATCTTTTCTTTCGCCTAAATAAGTCCCATGAAGAATTACTAGAAAAGGTAAAAGTCTAAATCCCCTTTCTCAACTAACCTGAATTTCTCAACATTGAAGAATGGTATTTGGAAAATATCATGGAGCCTCTTAGGAGCTGTGGCAAGAGGAGACTTACTGTTCTTATAGCCATGAGCAATCTTAAAGAGTAAGGTTGGTCATAAGATTTCTACCTCTGTTTTTGCTACCTTGCTTCCTTTTAATTAGTTCCATCACTCTCCTCAACTCCTCCCCTACCCAACCCTGGGTGCCCAGTGTGTTTGACTGCCTCCCTCTTCACCTTGACCTGAAGCACCTTTTCAACCCTCTCCCAAAGCTGATCCACTAGCCTGCCAAACTATCCCACGTATTAACTAGTGAGCCAGTAGTCTGTTTTATCCTTGCTGTAATGCAATAATAAAAGCATTAGATTTGGAGTCAGAGGTTTCCACCTGCCATTAGCCATGACCCTAAGCCAGTTATATAATTTCTCTGAGCCTCAGTTCCTCATTGCTAATAGGAAAATGACAGTGGCCCACAAAATTATCTCTAAAGAACTTTGTAAATTATAAAGTATTAGGAAATACTAAATTATTGACATGTGAATCAAAAACTCTTTAAGGGAGTTTTATTTCTAGATATAATGTCTAAACTCATAGAGTGAATTTTTATGATAATGTCAGGTGATGCAGGTAACTCATACAGGGGTTAATTTGGGAGCTGAGAGGATCTTTCTGTGTCCTTTGAACAAACATCAAAAGCAGGTGTCTTGTCTTCCCACATAACTCCATCAGTACTCAGGTGCACAATTTAAAGTATATGTATCTCCCATAATGAACATTTATCCTCCAATCTATTAGCAGGGTGAATTATTGGGACATGCAAAGGACTAGGCTATTCGTGACTGCTTTGGTTTTGTACTATCCTAACCAGACCCCTGAATAGTAAATTGTTCTGCATGCACATCCTAATGAGCACCAAGCTTCAAGGAGGTCCCACAGACATTTCAGCAAGAGGCCTTCATTCGGTACAAACTCCAGATTACTGCTGGAAGGCTGTTTTGTGTTTTTGAATGGCTGGAAAATATACTACCTTTTAAAACTGTAATTAACTATTGTTTTCTTAAGCATAAGTCATTGAATTTGGTCATATGCCACCTCTGGATTTGTTGATATAAATTTGTATTTGGGAATATTAATAGCAAAATATAATCTACAATCCTTGTCCACACAAATTGCAGTAAATTACAGTTCACCAAATTGCTGTACTAAGAGGAAAACAGAAATGGTTGTGGATTTCATAAAGCAAACATAGTATTCCAAAAATAATTACAGAGTTGTCACCTTAAAATATCCAGTTGTTCCTCAAAAGTGATCAGTATTAAGTAAAGACAATTTCATCCATGTTAGATTTCATTGATTTTACAGTTACCAATCCCTCCCCTTCTCCATCTATTTTTTGGTATTTATTTTAGAAAAGTTGGTCCTTTTTCTTTGTTTTTCTGAGGAGAAAAAGGTAATGTATAAAAAAGAATACAAAAACATTTGCATGGATACACAAATTTCATTTGCAAAAAATTACATGCCACGGATGTTATGTGACTTATTATCTAACATTGTAATTCATTAACTATAGAGAATTTGCTGTATTTTAAAAGTCTAGAAAGCAAAGTCAGTTTTTTATTTGTTTTGTTTTGCTTTTGAAGTAAAGCTCTAGAGCAAACTGAAGTTATTAGGAAACAGGCCTTTGCAGCTTCCACTGTCCTATGCAAGCTTTAGTTTTAAATAAATTACTCCATGTATATGCAAAGCATATGTAAATGCTCATGTAATCACAAGTTTCTTATATATTAAGTTTATACTGAAAAAAAAAAAAAAGAAACACAGCCACTTCTCAACATAAAACTAAAAAAAAAAAACTTTAAAACCTATGTTTAGTCCTGAAAACAATGAAAAAAAAAAGATGACTGAGGAGACCTTGGAACCCAACAAGTACACAAACATGGAAATTAAGAATTGTCCTCTAAAATAAAATTGTAATCAGAATGTTTATCAATGAAAGTCTACAGGTCTCTATGTTTTAATGACTTTCAGAACTCAGCAGAAGTGATTCAAGTTTGACTCCAAATCTTTTATAACCATTTCATACCATTATACAACCAAAATAAAAGTTCACCAAAAGCTGATGAATCCTATAGTATAAGCGATTGTTTTAGGTAAGATCAACTCAGAGGGGAAAAGTCACAAGGGGTTGATTTTTAATGCTAATTTTGATTTCTAATGCTTACAATAAATTAAGTCAACCACTTTCTAAGTTCCGGACTGCCACACATGATCTAAACTGCTCTGTGGGGATAAAACACTTTAGAAGCTTATAATTCCTACAGAGTGTTTTGATTATTTTATACAAACTAAACTCAAACAGCAAAAAATTTCACAAGGGAAATTGTTGTGTGGTTTAAGGCCACATAATCTGGTTTCAACCCTTGTCTTTGCCTTGAGTTAAAGGCATACTCATTAACTTGAAACAATAAACTCAAACCTTAACATTTCTGGAAAGAATTCAATTCAGGACTTTGGCAGTATTGATGGCAAATATTACACACAGGCTCAACGTGATCTTATACAGATATACAGGACATGTAGATAATGTAGGCAATGCCAAAGTTGTAAATGAGCAACAGATATATTACATATAATTGTCTTATATGTGGGCATTGTCCCTTCACACACATGTAAAATTTTCTAGCTTTCTCATACTGAATTAGAAGCTGAGGTTATAATTTAAGTATTTATTTAGAGAGGAAATGCAGAATGGAATTGGAGTGGTATTAATTATATATCACATTAGAAAAGCTGATCAATAATAAATTTGAAAAAGAAAGAAAAGTTTGGGCCATGTAAAAATAGACTGAAAAAATAACTACCCACTTAGGGTTTATAGTCAAAAAGGAATGACATAGGCTAAGTAAGCAACATCCTAACACCTTAGCTAAATGTGATGGAATTAGTTTAGGCATTAACACAGAGAAAAGAGAAAAAATTGATATTTTAAATGGGTAATAGGGTTTTTTTTCTTGTTTCTTTTTTTCTTTTTAACTTTTCATGAGTTAAATTTAGGTGGAAGAAATAACAGGATGCAGCACATTAAAAAGAGAAGGAGACATTGTAGGAATAAGTAGAGAAAAAAAGAAAAGACCTAGAAGGCAGAAAGGCTCAAGAAGGAAGAATTACATACACATGTCAGAACAGTCTATATCTTAGCACATATTTCACTATGAAGTGTCTAAAACAATCAGATAGTTTAACTCACTCAAACATAAAATAAGACTCTGAACAGGCAAGAAAATAATGGAATGTGGTAGTTCCAAGCAATTTTTCAAAGTCATAACTCTCCCACACTAGCTATACACTTGCCTTTGTAACAGCAAGGTTGGAAATCACCAATTCATATGGAACTAGCCATCACATATTTTTTGAAGAATTGTCCTATATATTCACCCGTTGTTTTAAAAGTTGGAGTACTATAACAAAGTAAAGCCATGACAAAGAAAATTCCATTTAATTAAAAATAGCTTTGCCGAAGAGAAGACCACGTCACTCTATCTTCCCAAATTTTAGAGACTATTTTCAAAATTTTACTGGAGTGTAAACAAAATATCCACTGCTGCCTCTACCCTCCACCATGCTAGCCCCAACCCCAACACTATGAACTTTGAGAATATTTGCAGAGTAAGCTCTATCTATATTATCCAAATATGGTATACCTTATACCATATATGTACCATAAGTTGCACTATCTATTCAAAGCCTTCTACCTTCTACTTCTGTACTATAGTTTCATTTACTTACTCATTTAGTTAATCAGGATTTACTGAGCTCTAGACACTGGCACTGTCCTATGTATTATGTTCCAGACACTGGCACTATAATTAAGATATTCATGAAATCCGATCTTGAGGAATCAAAAGCCTAGCAGGGTATTTCGACAAGTTTCAATATAATATGGTAACTGCTAGGATAAGGGAAGTGCATATTACTATAGGAACACATAAGAGAAATACCCAAATGTTGTGGTATAAGACAGAGAATCAAGATAGGCTTCCTGAAAGCTGAAACCTAGAGACTCAGCTCCACCTACGTAGAAGACAAGTGAAAGTTAATTTCTAACTTATTTCCTATACCTTTGTAAAATCTTATCAGTTACTAAAAGACTCTTCACATATTCCTTTTGCTTAATTAAATCTTTTCATGGTACATTCTGCTTTAAACCCTTGCTATTCTGGTCATTATCTCAATGTTCTTTATCCATCTAAAAAAGTTTACCATTGTCCTTTGCCTTTTTAATTTATATTTATTTATTTATTTATTTACTTAATTTTTGAAGGAAAATTATTTATTTATTTGAGAGAGAGACAGAGAGAGAGAGAGTGAGTGAACTGGGAAGAGGAACAGAGGAAGAGAAAGAATCAAAAGCAGGTTCTACCCCAGCTCGGAGCCTGACTCAGGGCTAAATCTCATGATCCTAAGATCATGACCCAAGCCAAAATCAAGACTAAGTTGCTTAACATACTGAGTCACCCAGGCACCCCCTTTTGCCTTTTTTAAAAAGTAATATCTAACATTTATTAAATGCTTACTGAGGGCTGGGCACTCATTCTATGTATTTTAACCTTTTTATCTCAATAATCCTCTTGACAACTTTATGAGACAGAAAATATTACTGTCTTCATTTCACAAATGAGAAGACTGAGGCTGAGGGCATTTTAGTAATTTACTCATGGTCAGCTAGCCAGTCAGTTGTAGAGCCACAACTTCTATCTAGGTCTCTTTTGACTCCTTGGCCTGCATTCCTGGCCGCTGTCACCTACTGCCTTCTCTTTTACTACTTCAAAGCCCAAGTTAATCCCATCCCCACTGCGCATCTCCTTTCTGCAGAAGTTGAAGTGGAATACTTCCAGGCACAGGAAGAAAATAACACTTTTCAACCAAAACAAAGTGAAAGAGCCCTACACTAGCATCACCCTCCCACCAAAACCAGACAAAAATATAAGAAAATTAAAAATACAGACCAATAGAATTAATAAGATTGATAAACCTCTGACCAGACTTATCAAAAAGAAAAAAGACCCCAAAAAATAAAATCATGAATGAAAGAGGAGAGATCAAAACCAACACCGAAGAGATACAAACAACTATAAGAACATTTTATGAGCAACTATATGCCAATGAATTAGGCAATCTGGAAGGAATGGATGAATTCTTAGAGGTGTATAAACTACCAAAACTGAAACAGGAAGAAACAGAAAACCTGAACAGACCCATAACCAGGAAGGAAATTGAAGCCCCAATATTGCCAGAACTCATACAGCAGTTCAGCAAAGTGGCAGGATATAAAATCAATGCACAGAAATCAGTTGCATTTCTATACACTAACAATCAGACAGAAGAAAGAGAAATTAAGGAGTTGATCCCATTTACAATTGCACCAAACCCCATAAGATACCTAGGAATAAACCTAACCAAAGAGGCAAAGGATCTGTACTCAGAAAACTATAGAACACTCATGAAAGAAATTGAGGAAGACACAAAGAAATGGAAAAACGTTCTATGCTCATGGACTGGAAGGACAAATATTGTTAAACTATTTATGCTCCCTAGAGTGATCTATACATTCAATGCAATCCCTATCAAAGTACCATCCACTTTTTTCACAGAACTGGAACAAATAATTCTAAAATTTGTATGGAACCAGAAAAGACCCCGAAAAGCCAAAGGAATGATGAAAAAAGAAAACCAAAGCTGGTGGCATCACAATCCCGGACTTCAAGCTATATTACAAAGCTGTGATCATCAAGACAGCATGGTACTGGCACAAAAACAGACACACAGATCAATGGAACTGAATAGAGAGCCCAGAAATGGACCCTGAACTCTATGGTCAACTAATTTTCAACAAAACAAGAAAGAATATCTATAGGAAAAAAGACAGTCCCTTCAACAAATGGTGTTGGGAAAATCGGACAACCATATGCAAAATAATGAAACTGGACCACTTCCTTACACCATACACAAAAATAGACTCAAGATGGATGAAAGATATAAATGTGAGACAGGAATCCATTAAAATCCTATAGGAGAACACAGGTAGCAGCCTCTAAGACCTCGGCCACAGCAACTTCTTGCTAGACACGTTTCCAAAGGCAAGGGAAACAAAGGCAAAAATGAACTATTGGGACTTCATCAAGATAAAAAGCTTTACCACAGCAAAGGAAACAGTCGACAAAGCCAAAAGATAATCTACAGAACGGGAGAAGATATTTGCAAATGTCTCATCAGATAAAGGGCTAGTATCCAAAACCTATAAAGAACTTAGCAAACTCAACATCCAAAGAACAAATAATCTAATCAATAAATGCGCAGAAGACAGGAACAGACATTTCTCCAAAGAAGGCATACAAATGGCCAACAGACATATGAAAAAATACTCAACATCACTTGGCATCCAGGAAATACATATCAAAACCACAATGAGATAGCACCTCACAGGGGTCAGAATGGCTAAAATTAACATGTCAGGAAATCACAGATGTTGGCAAGGATGTGGAGAAAGGGGAACCTCTTACACTGTTGGTGAGAATGCAAGCTGGTGCAGCCACTCTGGAAAACAGTATAGAGGTTCCTCAAAAGGTTGAAAGTAGAGCTACCCTATGACCCAGCAATTGCACTACTAGGTATTTAACGCAAAGATACAAATGTAGTGATCCAAAGGAGCACCTGCACCCCAACGTTTATAGCAGCAATGTCCACAATAGCCAAACTATGGAAAGAGCCCAGATGTCCATCAACAGATGAATGGATAAAGAAGATGTGGTATGTATATATACAATGTAATACTACACAGCCATCAAAAAGAAAGAAAGAAAGAAAGAAATCTAGCCATTTGTAATGACATGGATGGAACTAGAGGGTTTATGCTAAGTTTAATAAGTCAATCAGAGAAAGACAGTTATCATATGATCTCACTTATATGTGGAATTGAAGGAACAAAAC
The DNA here is from genome assembly GCF_002007445.2 of Ailuropoda melanoleuca. Taxonomy (NCBI): domain Eukaryota; kingdom Metazoa; phylum Chordata; class Mammalia; order Carnivora; family Ursidae; genus Ailuropoda; species Ailuropoda melanoleuca. Next base: position 47,243,482 of record NC_048219.1, read on the forward strand.
AGAGGATCATAGGGGAAGAGAGAAAAAAATAAAACAAGATGAAATCAGAGAGGGAGACAAACCATAAGAGACTCTTAATCATAAAAAACAAACTGAGGGTTGCTGGAGGGAAGGGGCGTGGGGGGATAGAATAACTAGGTGGTGGGCAGTAAGAAGGGCATGTGATGTAACGAGCACTGGGTACTATATAAGACTGATGAATCTCTGAACTCTATGTCTGAAACTAATAATACACTATATGGTAATCAATTGAATTTAAATAAAAAATAATAGAAAAAAAATACAGACCAATACCTCCCATGCAGATAGATGCAAAAATCCTCCAATAATGTATAAAAAGAACTATATACCATGACTAAGTGGGATTTATTCCAGGCATGTAAGATTGGTTCAACATTCAAAAATTCATGTTAATACATTACCTTAACAGGCTAAAGAAGAAAAATCACATGCTCATATCTCATATGATTGTAGATGCAAACAAAACAAAACAAAACCTCTCAGCAAACTTGAAAGGGAAACTTCCTCAACTTGATAAAGAACATCTACAAAAAAACCTCCTGCTAACATAATGCCTAGTGGTGAAAAATTAGAAGCTTTCCCACTAAGACTAAGAACAAGGCAAGGATGTTCCCTCTCACCGTTGCTTTTCAACAGTACTGGAAATAATGGAAGTTCTAGCTAATGTAATTAGAGAAGAAAAAAAAAGGCATACAGATTTAGAAGAAAGAAATAAAACTGTCTTTTTTCACAGATGACATGATAGTCAGTGTGGAAAATTCCAAAGAATCAGTAAAAAATCCTGGAACTAATAAGTGATTACAACAAGGTGTCAAGATAGAAAGTTAACATACAAAAGTCATTTACTCTCCTATATACTAGCCGTGAGCAATTGGAATTTGAAAATTAAAAACACTATATCATTAGCAGTTCCCAAAATGAAATACTTAGGTATAAATCTAACAAAATACATATAAAATATATATAAGGAAAGCTACAAAGCTGTGATGAAATAAATCAAAGAACTAAAAATTGGATAGATATTCCATATTCATGGATAGGAAGACTCAATATTGTCACAATGTCAGTTCTTCCTAAATTGATAAATAGATTAAATGCAATTCCAATAAAAATCCCAGCAGATTATTTTATAAATATCTNCATATATAAGGAAAACTACAAAGCTGTGATGAAATAAATCAAAGAACAAAAATTGGATAGATATTCCATATTCATGGATAGGAAGACTCAATATTGTCACAATGTCAATTCTTCCTAAATTGATAAATAGATTAAATGCAATTCCAATAAAAATCCCAGCAGATTATTTTATAAATATCTGACTTAGGGCATCAAATAACCAACACAATATTGAAGGAGAAGAACAAATTCAGAGGACTGACACTGTCCAAGTTTGAGACTTACCATAAAGTTACTATAAAGTTAATTAGTGAAAAATAGGCAAACAAAACAGCAGAACAGAATAGAGAGCCCAGAAATACACCCTCACAAATATAATCAACTGATCTTTGACAAAGGAGCAAATGCACAAAACAAAATGCAGCAAAAATTCTCTTTTTAACACTTGGTGCTGAAACAACTGGACAACCACATGCAAAAAATGAATCTATACATAGACCTTGCATTCTTCGAAAAAATTAACTCAAAATGGCTGATAGATTTACATGCAAAATGCAAAACTATGACTCCTAGAAGATAACATAGGAAAAAATCTAGATGACCTTGGGTTTGCTGATGACTTTTTAGATACAATCCCAAAGGCCAGATCCATGAGAGAAATAATTGATGAACTAGACTTCATTAAAATTAAAAACTTCTGCTCTGTGAGAGACACTGTTAGGAAAATGAAAAGACAAGGCACAGAATGGGAGAAAATATTTGTAAACAAAATGTCTGATAATGAACTGATACGCAAATATAGAAAAAATTCTTAAAACTCAACAAGAAGTAAAAAAACCTATATAAAAATGGGATCTTAATAGAAACCATACCAAAGAACAAAAACAGATGCCAAATAAGCATATGAAAATAGTCTACATCATATGTCATCAGAGAAATGCAAATTAAAACCACAATGAGGTATCACTACACACCTACAGAATGGCCAAAACCTGGAACCCTGACAAAACCAAATGCTGGTGAGGATGTGGAGCAATAGGAATTGTCATTCATTGCTGGTGGGAATGCAAAATGGAACAGCCACTTTGGAAGACAGTTTGGTAGTTTCTTATAAAATTAAATATACTCTCTTACCATACATTCCATCAATGTGCTCCTTGCTATTTACCCAAATGAGTTGAAAACTTTGTACACACGAAAGCCTTCACACAGCTATTTGTAGATGTTTTATTCACAATTGCCACAATTTGAAAGCAAACAAAATGTCCTTCAGTGGGTGAATGGATAAATGAATTGGTAAATCCATACAATGGGATATTATTCAACAGTGAAAAGAAATGAGCTAAGCCCTGAAAAGACATGGAAGAATCTTAAATGTATACTCTAAGTGGAAGAGCCAATCTGATACATACTGTATGATTCCAATTATATGACATTCTGAAAAAGGCAAAAATACGGAGATTACAAAGATCAGTGTTTGCCAGAGGTTGGGGGTGGAGAGTAGAATAGGCAGAGCACAGGGGATTTTTAGGGCAGTGCAAATATCAGAATACTAGTATGATACTACTGTGGTGGATACATGTCACTGTACACTTGTTAAAACCTGAAAATGTACAACTCAAGAGTGAACTCTAGTGTAAACTATGGACTTCGGGTGATAATGATGTATCAATGTAGATTACCAATTATAGTAAACCCACCACTCTGTTGAGTGTTGGGGAAACTGTGAATGTGTGGGGGAAGGGGACACATGAAAACTCTGTACTTTCTGCTTAATTTTGCTGTGAACCTAAAACTGCTCTAAAAAATTAAGTCTATTTTTTAAAGGTATAAACTCCTGAGAGTCTCAGCCTCATCACTACTGCTCAGAGAATGCCAAGCCCCCATCCATCCACCACCGCCCCCTCCAAAACAGAACATCCAGTCATGGGTAGAAACGAGCTGGTGCAGAAGGTCAAACTGGCTGAGCAGGCTGAGTGTTAAGATTACATGGCAGCCTGCATGAAGTCTGTAACTGAGCAAAAAGCTGAATTATTCAATGAGGAGAGGAATCTTCTCTCATTTGCTTATAAAAATGTTGTAGGAGCCCATAGGTCATCTTGGAGGCTTGTCTCAGGAATTTAGCAAAAGATGGAAGGTGATGAGAAAAAACAGCAGACGACTTGAGAATACAGAGAGAAAATTGAGACCAAGCCAAAAGATTTCTGCAATGACGTATGGTCTCTTTTGGGAAGTTTTTGATCCCCAGTGCTTCACAGGTGAGCAAAGTCTTCTATTTGAAAATGAATGGAGATGACTACTGTTACTTGGCCGGGGTTTCTGCTGGTGACGATAAGAAGGACATTATGGATCAGTCACCACAGCGATACCAAGAAACTCCTGAAATCAGCAAAAAGGAAATGCAACCAATACATCCTATCAGGTTGGGTCTGGCCCTTAACTTCTCTGTGTTCTATTGTAAGATTCTGAACTCCCTGAAGAAAGCCTGCTCTCTTGCAAAGACACCTTTTGATAAAGCCATTGCTGAACTTGATACATTAAGTGAAGAGTCATACCAAGACAGCCCTTTTGTAGTGTCTGGATGGCTCAGTTGGTTAAGCAGCTGACTTTGGCTCAGGTCATGATCTTGTGGTCCTGGGCTCCAACCCTGTATCAGGCTCCCCACTCAGCAAGGAGTCTGTTGTCCCTCTCCCTCTGCCCCTCCCCCCACTTGTGCGCGCACACATGCTCTCTCTCTCAAATAAATAAATATCTTAAAAAAGAAAAAGAAAAAGACAACACGCTAATAATGCAATTACTCAGAGACAATGTGACATTGTGTACATCAGATACCCAAGGAGATGGAGTTGAACTGAAACAAGAGAAGGAGGGGGAAATTAGCTGGCTTTCCAACTTTTGTATTCCTCATTCTAAAATGTACACAGTAGACCATTTGTCATTCATGCTGTCCCACAAATAGTTTTTTGTGTACGATTTATGACAGGTTTATGTTACTTCTTTTTGAATTCCTATTCTTCTCATGAGAAGAGATCTGTCTTGAGATCTGTCTTTTTATGTTTAATATTAGGAGAGTAGAGCCACCTAACATTTAGGGAGTTACCTGTTTTCATCTTGGGGTGGCCAATATGGGGGTGTGGAACTTTTATACTAGTTATAAATGTTTGGCATAGTAATTGTGGCTTCACAAAGGCCAGTGTTAAAACTGGTCCCATGTCAAAGCAGAGAAAACTGCCTACCTATTGGTTTGTCCTGGTGGGGAATAAAAGGAATAACTGGTTGCAGATACAGGTACAGTTATTGTGGATATTATAAGTCTGGAGCACTTACAAGGCTGCAGTAGAAATGGGTATCCTGTGGATATTACAGGTTGAACCACGTGTATCTGTGGAATACTCACTCTCAATGTGCACACCTTTGACTACAGTTGCAGAAGTGTTGCTTTCATTGTGACCCAATTTCCTCTGGATAAGGGAAGAAATGGTTCATAATCCATTATTTGTAAAGTTCCCTGCTGTTTGCTTTCATTATTTTTGCAACACTCATTTTATTTGTATGTAAATGTTTTTGGCAGCCTGAGAACTAACGTACAAGTAAAAATGCAGTAAAAACGAATTGCTTGATACCCATTACTTTATGTTTATTAAGCACAACAGCAAAACAAAAATCCCATCGATTTAACTTTTTTTGGTTCTTTTTTTTTTTTTTTGCTTTTGTGATTTTTTTTTTTTGATACTTGCCTAACATGCATGTGGTATAAATATAGTTAACAGGGAAATAACTGGAGATGATGACTAGTTTTGTTTAATGTCTTACAAACTTTTCATGAACAAGCCAAGCATAATTGTAGAGCGCATGTATTAAGTTCATGTAAGTTGAATAAAGGCTCGTGAATGGAATTTTCAACTACTTGCTCTATAGCTTTTTATGTAAATTAGTCCTTTGGTTCTGAAACTTCTCTAAAAGAAATTGTACATTTTTAGAAATTTATTCCTTATTCTCTCTTGGCAGCTAATGGGCTCTTATCAAGTTTAAATACAAAGTTATTGTAATAACAACAACAACAAGGTATAAACTTCTCAGGACAAAGAGAACAGGAAAGGAAACAAAGTTTTGAAAGATAGAAAAAAGATGAAACAAATAGCAACTGACTCAATAAGTCAGAGAAAGTTAAAGCCCAACTACCTGGGAAGGGAAATGCCAATGAAAAACCAGCACATTTGTTCTACTAAACTCTAGAAAGATTCAGGAATTAGAGGTACTAGGTGACTTTAAAGGGCAAGATAGGGTGAGCACAAGAGGGTTGATTTTTGAGTCTGTAATGGGAGCATTCAGAGTTTAGATGTCCTCTTCCAGCTTACATCCCCTGCCACCAAGAAAAAATAAGACATTACTGTAGGTGGAGATTGACTCAGAAAGGCTCCAGTTTGGGGAACATTATGAGAAAAACATACAATCCAGGATATAGGAAGTCGAAAACAAAAGAAAGTATCACCAGGATAGGGATGAAGACAGATCTCAAGAAAACTATGGTATAGCTGATTTAGAAAGCAGTCAGTTGTATTGGATTGGGAAAATGGAGAATTCAGGAGAGATGTTTTTAAGGGAAAAAAGTGGAACTTATCTATTACCTGTGAGGTTTGACAATAACAAGATGAGCTTCAGTGCTTGGAAAGAAAGCTTGGGCTGAATGAGCAACATGTGCAAAGAAAACTAAGCAAAAATAAACAACATGATAGCTGCCTCCAGGACAAATGGTGGTTGTTTTATTAAATGCAACAGATTATTATATGTGGATCAACTGTGATCAAATTTATACAGTCCTAATAATTAAATATAAAATTATGTAACCAAAAAATTAGGAGAATGAAAGTAGGAAAAATTTTAGTCACAATGTATAATAAAGTTAAAGCCTGAATTCCATAGTAAAAATCAATAGCTAATATATAAAATCAATATATTGAGAAATTTTAAATCAATATAAATATCTAAATCAATATGAGAGAGGTGCCTGGGTGGCACAGTAGGTTAAACATCTGCCTTCAGCTCAGGTCATGATCCCAGGGTCCTGGGATTGAGCCCCATGTCAGGCTACCTGCTCAGTGGGGAGCCTGCTTCTCCCTCTCCCTTTGCTCCTACCCACTGTTCATGTGCTCTCTCTCTCAAATACATAAAATCTTTAAAAAATAAATCAATATGGTAAATATCAAAATCAATATAATATCTAAAATTGAAAAATCAAAAATTTACAGGATAGCATGCTATTTGGATAAATAGTTCTTAATACAATTCCTGAAAAAGCAGCTCACAAATACAAAATACAAAATGAAAACCAAAAAAGCAGCAAAAAGAGTAAAATTGCCTCTAAGGAGCAGGTATTGGGGAGCAAAAGATATTGAAAACAAGGAAGGAATGCTCTTTTTCATCATAAATCAGGTAACCATATATCCCATTTTTCTCAGAAATGTCCTGTTTTTTTTAATTTTTTTTATTATATTATGTTACTCACCATACAGTACATCCCTGGTTTTTGATGTAAAGCTCGATGATTCATTAGTTGCGTGTAACACCCAGTACACCATGCAATACGTGCCCTCCTCCTGTTTTATTCCTGTTTTCCCGGTGTCCTATCAAGTTAGCAAGCCTTTTCCATTTCTAAAGTGCGTGACAAATTAAATGTTCAACCTAATTACAAGATTTATAGAATTACTTTACTTCTAAACTATACACATTTATTACTATTATAAATAAAAAATTTTAAGTGGGGCTTTGAGTTGAAGTTGAAATAAGTAGGTTTATGTACTATTTATGCCGCCTAATACTTGATGATTAGTGGCTAGTTCCATAACCTCTCTGTGCCTTCTTTTGTATCACATCTACAAATAAGGATTATAAAAATTACCATCACATAGATTTGTTATAAAGATTGAATAGGCCACTTTGCACAGTGTTTTGCACTTAACTCATGCTCAATAAACATAACATATTATTGTGTTAAATGTCTATGAAATTTGAGTTGATTCAGAATGAATCTATTTCCTCATAGTGGATTCTCATCTAGGCCTTGAATGTTATAATTGAAAATTAGTGAAAAGTTTAAAGTTACATTCCTTTTTCTTAAATCAATGGAACATATTGAATAGGCTGTCTGCATGATTGTTTGAAGAAAAGGCCAAATTTGGAACTTTTGATTACAAAGTAAAGAGCCAATAAAACTACAGCGATTTAGTTCATGTTTTTTTAAATCTTCAGATCATAATTGGAAAAATAAATATGTCGCTTGTTTTCAGATCATAATTTTCCCTATATATTTGTCTATTAATTTTCATTTACTACTTGGGAGTAATTTTTGGACAAATAACTATGTATAATCACAGACGTCTAGCTATTTTGGAAGTCTGGCTGACTTTCCACATTCTATGGGATCCTAGGGATACAGCACCATAAGGGATCTACAGTCTATGAGGTAATCAGACATGTAAATGGTCCCAAGAAAATCCATCTAAATGTCCTAGGCAATGTTTCCAACATTGTTTCACGAGACTCCTGTCAAGAGCTAGCACTTTTTTTATAGGTCAAATGAAGATTAAATCGGTCATTTTTGTAACGTTGGTTAGAGGACTTTTATAACATCACCCAATATCATTATGGTTATTTCAATAAATTGCTTAATTTAAGGATAATGTTTAATTAAGCTGCTCCTGTGCTTTAAACCTTACATTCTAGTTTTTTATGTTCCAGTTTCCCAAATTTTATTCATTTGAAGTCTCACTTCCCCATAATCTTTTGCAGGAATTCCAGTTCATACAAATCTCCCTTCCTTGAACTCAACTACCATTTTAACAGTTGGGGATTTTTTTTTTTGGTTGTATAATAGATTCTTTCATAAACTTTTTCCAGTTTTATTGAAGCACAACTTACAAATAAAGTTGTAATATAACCGAAGTATATAACATGATGATTTGATATATGTATATATTAGGAAACAACTTTCACAATCAAGTTAATTAACACATGCACCATTTCATACATTTACCTTTTTTTTTTTTGGTACAAATTTTTTCTCTCTCTTTTTTTTTTAAGATTTATTTATTTATTTGAGAGAGAGAGAGCGAGCACAGGGTAGGGAGGGTCAAAGGGAGAGAGAGAGACAAACTTCAGCAGACTCTGTGCTCAATGCCAACCAAAGCAGGGCTTGATCTCATGACCCTGAGATCATAACCTGAGCAGAAACCAAGAGCTGGACACTTAATAGACTGCGCCAACCAGGTGCCCCTTGGTACAAATTCTTAAGATCTATTCTCTTTTAGCAGATTTCAATTATACAAAAAGTATTATTAAATACAGTCACTACACTATCAATTGGATCCTCAGGACTTATTCATCTTATAACTGCAAGTTTGTGCCCTTTTACCAACCTCTCCCCAATTCCCCCACCCTTCAGCCGCTGGCAACCCCAATTCTTATCCCCTGTTTCTTCAAGTTTGACTTTTTTTTTTAAGGTTCTACATATAAGTGACACCATGCAATATTTCTCTTGTTATAATATAATATATATAATAAATATAAATATATAATATACATAATATAATATAATAAACAATATTTGGTTTATTTCACTTAGCATATAATGCCCTTCATTTTCAACCATATCCCAAATGTCAGTGTTCTTTTTAGAGCCTGAATAATAACCCATTGTGACATATACACAGCACACTGACAATTTTTTTATTCTGACTTCAGTCTTTCTTTAAAAGTTTTATATGTATGATGGGTCTCACAAAATTTTAATCTAATGTCAGTGGCCTTGTGTTCATAGAATAAACATAAAATAATGCAACTTTATATTTGAACAAGCATTCAAAAACTTAATACTCACAGATGAAAGTTATGTTCTTTAGTCATGTTGGGATTCAGTCCCTGTTCAATATTGTTGCCATTTTTAGTACTATACAACCTATAATATATTCTTTTGTATAGTGACAGTAATAATGAATTTTCTTTCTCTGAAGATGAAATTTATTTTGCAAATCAGCAGTTATTTGTCACTGAATCTAGCACCAAAGCAAATGAGTAAGTAGGGTAGTATTCAGACTGTTTTATAACTTAAATAGTTTTGAATATAATTCCTGAAAAAGGAGCTCCTCAATTTTTTTTAAATGTGGTAAGCTTAAGTCTACTATTGTTTTTGACATTGTCATAGTCCTTACTTATTTTTACATATCATTTTAGGATTGTTTGTTTGGTTTTAGTCTCGTATCCCCCCCACACTTCTCAGTATTATGTAAAATGAAGACACATGATGGGCACTCAACCAACGTCTATAATATTGAAATTTCTCTGCCCTTCGTTCTGCAGGAGGCAACCAGCAATCAGAAAGAGACATAATAAAAACCACCTGGGCAACTCCAACCAACTCAGAGCCCCCAGATTGAAATTAGTGGTTCCATTTCCATCAAAAATTTCTTTCTGTTTGTTTCTTTTCTTCCATTTTTAGAAGCAAAGACACCCATTCAAATACCTGGGAAAAAAAAATTCTAGACAGGTCTGGGTTTCCAGTTCCAGAAAACTAAGATAGAGCTGCTGGAATATTACGCCCAAATTCTCTTGGCTTTACCTCCTGTACAAATAAATCCATCCACTGCTGTGCTTGGCGAGGTGACAAAAACAGCTGCAGGGGAGGCAAAACCCCTCCTGGCACAGGCTTTGGGCCGATTTCCCTCATTAAGGACTCTCATCTTTCTAGCATGTGGGCCCTCTCGGCTGACAGGACAAAGCAAGGCAGCAGTGGGTGGAAGGAGAGGAGAGTCAGGCCCACTGACCCTTGATTGAGCTTGGCTTCCAGCTGTCCCCAACTTCTGTAAGATGCTAACCTTTTCCACTCTTGCCCCAGAGATTCCTGTGGAATGGTTAGAGTTCCTGAGCCACAGTCCTACAGATGGGAAGAGACGTTACAGGATCAAATAACTCAGAGATGGTGGGGGGGGGAGGAAGAGAAGGGAAAGAGAAGAAAAAGAGGTCAAGAAAAATGAAAGGAAAAAGAATCAGATAAAAGAGGCTATAAAGGACAGATCTGAGATCAGGTAACTAGAAATGAGGTGTGTGTGTGTGTGTGTGTGTGTGTGTGTGTGTGTGTGTGTGTGTGTTTTAATTGGGAAAACGTCTGAAAATTCTGGAGAATTCTGCCAGTCACAAGAAGATTTTTCCAACCATCTTTTATTCTCAGCTACTCTCAGGGTAATGTGTCCACACCTGTGCCTATGTTATGGCTTAAGAGCACAGACTTTGGAGACAGATTTCCCTAGATCTACTATCTCCCAGACTTATGACAATTATTTAATACCTCTGGTTATAAGTTTCCTCCTCTGTAAAATGGGGATGATTACAGTGCCTACCAAACAGATTATGAAAACTAAAAAGATTAATGCATGTAATACAGGTGTTTTCTGCAGTATATGACATGTAGTGCACACTCAATTTTCCTTTTGACGGTACCAATGAATAGCTTCTGACAATTAAGTCACTTGGTGGAGGCGACCCTACTCACCAGGCATATTCATTTGTTTATACATATTCATTATAAGTATTTATTTATAAGTATTGCTCACTTTTGCTATCTTGAAATACCTGGGTTTACCTCTTTATCTCAACCTATCTTTAAGCACTGTCAGTTTCACACATACTTACTGAACCTCCTCCATGTAACCACTCCTGATCTCACCTGTGAACTCTTACAACATTTAACATCTGTAAATTTGACACTTAGTGNGATATCTTGAAATACCTGGGTTTACCTCTTTATCTCAACCTATCTTTAAGCACTATCAGTTTCACACATACTTACTGAACCTCTTCCATGTAACCACTCCTGATCTCACCTGTGAACTCTTACAACATTTAACATCTGTAAATTTGACACTTAGTGGTTCACATACCAGCATCATATACACAGTATCTTTCGCAAAGCAGTGACAGTTCACTGGTAATAGCTACTGATTAGCTTCTCATAGCCTGCCTTGTATTAGGAAGGGAAAAAGAGAATGGTCAAAGAATATATGTAGTGACTCCACGCCAAAGTATTTCTTATGTCTTTGTCCAATGCAAATTATGCAGGTCTCCAGTGCTGAAAGACCCTCCCTTTTTTGAGAATCTCTTGAGGGATGAATGAACTCTCTGAATGGTGGTGGGAAAAGGACTAAGTGATCTGGTACAAGTTGCTGAGGAAGGCAGAAATATCCAGAATAACTCAACTGTATCCTTAGTCTGTAATTATAACTTAAAAGATGTCACCAAATGGGCTTTGAAGTCAGAACAGGCGTTCTTCCTTGGCCTTCTATTTACTAGCTGAACAATTCTGGAAAATTTATGCAGCTATACATATACCTTCCTCATCTGTAAAGTTAGGGTAACAATATCTTCTTCATAAGGTAGCTGTGACTTTTAAAGAACTTACTACGGTGCCTGGTCAAGTACGCATTCTACAAATGTCATTTCCTTTCCTCTTTCCAAGAATCAGTCGAGGCAGAAAACACCAAACCATTCTTGAACCAAGTTATGTCAACTATTCTATAGTTAGTTTTTCACAGTGTGTCTTTGTAAATTTAAGGAGCCACAAAAGTCACATTAGTCATAGCTGTGACTAAATTAGATACTATTCTGAAGGATCATGGTCCCAGGAGCATATTATCTCAGCAGGAAGAATTAAAAATCACACCCAGGTTGGAGGAATAAAAGGAATAGGTCACAAATAGCTTTATTTTCTCTTTTTAAGCTGTTGTCATAGTTTGTTTGCTTACTTGATTTTTAGTTGTTTGCCAGGCCTTCGATGAGTTTGGTCAATTTTCACCTGTTCCTTTTCACTGTAAGTGTATCTTAAGTATAATGGAAGAGAAATTAAAAATTTGAAGCTCTAAAACATATTTTTCTAATGGGAAGTTATTTCTGAGCTGGAATTTATTTCTCATGTCATTTACTGCAAGACACTTGTGAACTAGAGAAACAGAAGAAATCCTTTAAATACAGTGTTAATGTTTCCTGTGGAAATGCTATTCATTATAACTTTCTGTTAGAAAGCTAATACTTTATCATCCAAAATGAGGGTGGTATATACATGGTCTTTTCCATCTGTAGATGGACAAAGTTAATACTTGTGGTCAAACTTAGAGAAAACTGTGTTTAATAAAACTAGTAAGTTTCAAGATACGTGAAAGTCAGTGCATGGCCAGCATAGCCCTGTAATCAGACTGACAAGTATGAACCCTATAGCCAGAGTGGTCAATGTGAGCAAAATAAAATGGTTAAATGATTGAGACTGCGGCCAGGCAAAAGTCCCTTAGAAGGGACCTGTGATCTATGCTTATGGGGTATGTATCTGGAAAAGATACAACCTTGACAGTGGAAGGGAATGAAAAGGGATCTATAAACATAATGCATAAATGTGTGGATACTGAGACAAATGAAAGAAGCATAGTAAATGTGGGCCAGAAACAAGAGCAGCCACACAAGTGCTGCAGGAACAGAAAAGATTCAGAGAAGTATTGGCCCTATAAGAAGAGAACTTTCACTCACCCATTCATTCATTCATTCATTCATTCAACAAATATGCATTGAGCACCACCCTTGTGTTATGTAAATAAGGCTACAGAGATGAAAAGACAATCCCTTAATGATGTACTGTATGGTGACTAACATAACATAATAAAAAATAAAAAAAGAAAAAAGAAAAGACAATCCTTGCCTACAGTGAGAAGAGAAACACATCTAGTGTGGATTAGAAGGAAGGAACCCTAGTCTGCCTAGGCTAATGTTGTATTTTTACAGACACTAGATGTCTAAGGAGTTTTCTTGGCAGACAATAGAGAGGTGGGCTCTAGCAAGAAAGAACAATATGTTCACAGTTTCAAAACTGTAAAAACGTCATTGATTTGAGGAGAACTTAAGTTGGTACATAATGGCTAGAATATGATAGTCAGAGGAAGTTATAGTAGATATTAAGGCTAGACTGAAACATAAGGGCTATAATCTGAAGAGCCTTGAAGGCCAAGCAGAGAAGTTTAGGTTTTATTCTATAGGTATTGAGGAACAATTAAAATTTTCAAGCAGAGGAGCAATAAGATCAGATTTTTATGGTAGAAATGTCATTCTGGTAGAAGTGGACATAAAAAAGAACAAGGAGGCCAACAAGGAGGTTATAACAATAGTAGAGGGATGCTAGGTATAGAAATGTTGAGTTGAACCTAATAAAAAGTAGAGGGATGAGGATGAAAAAGATAGATTTTAGGCAACAGATGATAGTGTATATGTGTAAAGGAGAGTGAAGGATCTACAAAAAAGTCCACATTTTAGGCATGGGCAAATGGTGGCAGCTGGGGCTATTCCCCACAGTAGGAAATACTGGAGAAAATGCAGGTTTCAGGAAAGGCAATGTTCAAGTTTAATTTTCAATACACTGTATTTACATGCTTTTGTGACAACTAAGTGGAAAGGGCATATAATTAGGTCTATGTGAAAATAAATCTATAAGCCCCCTATATGATACAGAGAGGGGTCAGGATTGAAGGGAACCAGATAATGAAGATACTAAGGATTGAAAAGAGGATAGAAATGGATCTATCTATACAAAGTCAGAGTTCTTACTAAAAATGAAACAAAACAAAATGAACAAACAAAAACAAAATTCACTAAATGCCCTCTGACTAGATAACACTGATGGGGGACTTAATAGGTTATTAGGTGAAGGATGCTCAAGGCTAAAGTACAAAGCCTGTCAGTTTCTCCATCAAACTCAACCACCACATGGAACTTGACTTTACTGCAATCACTGGTACCACCATTGCAGTGCTACTCATGCCTCCGAAACACAGCCCTACAAATACTAGAAAATTGTCACCACTCCTGCTCCTACCACCTTCACCAGCAAAACTGGAAATGTCATTTACAGCATTTTCACCAAAGAGCCTAAATCAAAGGTAACAAATGCAAGGGAAACTTGGAATTTGAGTTGTGACATATCCCTCGGGGAAGAGGGAAAAAAGGGGCTCAATCTGGACCAAAACGAACAATAGAATAAATGCTTCAGAGACAGTACAAAGGGACTGCATCTCCAAGACTAGAAAGAGATTTTTAACTCTATGGAGAGGAATTAGTGAATATAACAATAAAAACAATCTATTCAATCTATTCAATTTGATTCAATCTAATCAAATCTATTATTAGTTTAGCAACTATTATATGCCACACACTGTATATACACTACTTCTAAACTTCATAATAACCCTCTATGGCAGGTATTACTATCTCCATGTTATAAATGACAAAACAAGAATCCAGATGTGAAATAACCAATCTCACAGAGCAAGTACATGAGCGCAAGGCTTGAGTGCAAGACAGCCTAATTCCTTACCCTCCCCATGCTCTTCTTTCAAATGCTATCAACATAGAATACCTGTAGTTAGGTAAGCACTTCTCTATGAGTAGTATAATAAATTTATTTATACTTTAACCATTTTTGTTTTTTTTCTGAATAATTGCTTTGATTCTAAAAACCACAGTCAATGACATCTGTCTCAGGTACTGCTGTAAAAATGTCTAAGCCCAAGTGAATGCTAATGAACAAGAAGTCAACAAACGTTACCCTGGCCACAGGGTACAGAATGTTACACAGGTGACTCTAGACATGGAGGAACATGGAGATTTGGCCTAGGAAGGCTATGGATGTACATCCTGCAATAAATGGGAACACTGGATCAGGCCATCATCCCACCCTTTCGTTCTCCTACAACAAAGAAGGTTTTTTAATATATGGAAGTGTTGAATATATGGTTTTTTAATACATGGAAGTGTTGAAACACTACATTATACACCCAAATCTAATATAACACTGTATGTTAACTACCCTGGAATTAAAATTAAAAAAAAAAAAAGCATACCAGAGTAATATATTTAAAAGGTAAATTGGATCATGTGACTCCCTACTTAAATCCCTTCCATTGCTTTTTTAAAAAGAATCCAAACTCCTTGCCACAGTGAAAAAGACCCTGCATGATCTGGCTCCTGCTGACCTCCCTAACCTCTTCTGGTATCCCACCATGCTTTAGCTATATAGGTCTCCTTCTGATTTCTCAAATGCAGCAGGCCCTTCCCCACTCTAGGCTTTTTACTTATTGTCCCCCCGCTTAGAGTGCTCTTATCCACTTCTCAGCATGGCTGCCTTTTTCTTAGCCTTTGGGACTCATCTCAGATGCTGCCTGCTCAAAAAGCCCTTTCCTTATCACCTTATCCCTAATGATCTACTCCATGTCCCTTAGATATCTCTTACACTCTCCATCACTTAGACTTTTCAGCAATACCTGGATGTTTCTCCTGCAGTACATATCTCAATAGATTTATTTGTGTGTTTATCCATTTATCGTCTGTCTCACCCAGTAGAACATGGATCCATGAAGACAGGGATATCATGTGTTTGTAC
Organism: Ailuropoda melanoleuca; assembly: GCF_002007445.2. NCBI lineage: Eukaryota > Metazoa > Chordata > Mammalia > Carnivora > Ursidae > Ailuropoda > Ailuropoda melanoleuca. Next base: position 47,259,086 of record NC_048219.1, read on the forward strand.
TGCTGTATCTTCAGTACGCCTGGCAGGTAGCTGTTAATAAAGTTTAACTGATGGAATAAATGAAGCAGTGGTAGAATAGGATCCGTGTGGCCTGTGCCATCCACCCTTCCTTAAAGTTTTATAGCTTTTTCTTTAAAGATTTTATTTATTCATTTGACAGAGTCAGAGAGAGAGGGAACACAAGCAGGGGGAGTGGGAGAGGGAGAAGGAGGCTTCCTGCTGATGCGGGGCTCGATCCCAAGGTCCTGGGATCATGACCTGAGCCGAAGGCAGACATTTAACGACTGAGCCACCCAGGCGCCCGAGTTTTATAGCTTTTTATTCCATGTCACAGCTTGTTGTCCTAGTCATATATAACAAATGCACTTACAGTTCTTGGTCGGTTTTTAAGCCCAGCTTTTCCAATCAACAAGAACATCTGTACCTGGTTTGACTCCCTTTTCTTCAAGGCTTTCACCTCAAAAGCTACTGAGTCCCTATGCCATCCTCAGTTGTTCAGAGAATTGGAAGCTTATTCTATGGCCCACCCTTTATGCCAGCTAGAATGTAATGCAATCTGTGATGTGATCCCTTACTTCAAGGTGGCTATTGTTAGTCATTAGCAGAGCAGTAAGTCTTACCCAAAGTCATGGCATATGTAGCCTTGGTGCCAGAAATATGTCTCAGGAATACTGAGGAATGATTTTAGAGGCTCCTGAAAGCCATAGATTTGGGAGTACCTTGTTTATTTATTCTGAATAAATTCATTCCTTAGGATATGAAATTATCTAACAACGAAAATACAGATTTATTCATATAGGTGAGGCTTTTTTTTCAATAGCTGGGCAAGAAATTCCATTTCCTAAGTCCCACTCCCTTAAAAATTAACCACTGTGCCCACAATACCAGCTGTGAAAATTCCCATCAGGTAATTATAGCTTTTAAAAAACAAAACAAAACAAAACAAAAAACCTCAAATGTGATGAGAGAGTGGCTAAACAGTGCAGAGCAGAGATTGGCAAGTGTTTGAGCATTCTTGTGCGTGTGCTTAAAGGCACTTAGGGACCTTGCTTTTCATGCAATATAAAGCTTATTTCCAAAATAATTTCTTTAATTGTACTTCTACTTGAAGGGATAAATTATATTTGATAAATGATCTTGNCAAAACAAAACAAAAAACCTCAAATGTGATGAGAGAGTGGCTAAACAGTGCAGAGCAGAGATTGGCAAGTGTTTGAGCATTCTTGTGCGTGTGCTTAAAGGCACTTAGGGACCTTGCTTCATGTAATATAAAGCTTATTTCCAAAATAATTTCTTTAATTGTACTTCTACTTGAAGGGATAAATTATATTTGATAAATGATCTTCTTGTGCAAAAATCCTGGGATAGGTATTCAATATCGTATAACGCTCACTCTCACTCTCATGGCACGCACTCTTTCCAAAAGAGACTAAAACAGTATTTGAAGGAAACACTTCCTCATCATGGCTGAGAGTGATTTTAAAATGGCTATCAGACAACTGAAATCTCTCCTTTCCAAAGAAACTCAGTGTTTTCTGCATTAATCTATATGATCAACACTAAAAGCTGATGAGAGGATACATGTTCTTCAAATACATACAATCCACATTTTTACTGAAGTATGTTTGTAGTGGATAACGAGTGTTATATATTTTACTGTTAAAATATACAAAAATGATTTCCAGTGCTGTCACACCAAAACATCCCTGTCCTTAGTCTAGCTTCTGTGAAAACCCAACATATACCTAGTCTAAAAACTAAAAATCCCCTAAGGCCTTTTGTTCCTCAACCCCACATGTCCCCAATCATTTACTGACCCCTTAATCTTCCAAATGCAGTTGCAATTCTGAGCAGAGTGTGTGTGTGTGCGTGTGTGTATGTGTGTGTGTGTGTGTGTGTGTGTGGTGTCTGGCTGGATAATGATGAGCTAAGCTTAATTACATCATTAGGCAGGAGGCCGCAGATCTCCTGCTGCCTTAAGGGACTGATTGGAATTTTAAAATATTATTTTCACTTAGTGGAATCTAAATTAAATAAATAAGTTCCATTAAAAAAGAACGGTGGTACATTTGCTGTTGATTTTTGTCCGTTTACAATTGTGCTAGAGGCTGAGGTGCCCAGAGGGGTATACAGTGATCTTCTTGCAAACTCCTAATTACACCATTTAAAATATAACTGAGAAGACTTTTTCTGTTGTACCAGAATATACTTATTTTTTAAAGCATCTTCCTTTTTTTTGCACCTCTAATATAGTTCCCTAACAACTATCCTATACCTCTCAAATTATTGTTTAATGTAAGTCATTACTGTATGATGAATAAGCTTATGTTTTTTTACATTTTTATATATTTATTTCATGGTGCCATTTATAGCTCCACCCAGCCAACCACTGCAATATGAGGAACAGAGACCTAACTTCTTTGCTCTGAGTTACTCCTACCTAAGCTATGAGGAAGGTGAAAAGATAGGAGAACTTAGAAATCTGATTTTTGGTCCTGAAAAGCCGAAAGCATAAGTTCCCTTAGCACTCCTATTCAGAGCCAAGCTACTTCTTCTTCATGTAAGCAAGGTTATAAAATTGTCTCTATCCTTCCTAATTAAAGACCTGAGAAACATGAATTTTAGGTTACTTAGAGTCAGGGTCGGGTTTTGAGGCACCACAGGCCACCCAAGGAAAATCCAGCTGTATCGCATTTGAAGCTGTCCTATCATAGTCTGGAAAAAATGTTCCAATCTTAAAAATATGTCTAGACCACTTTATTTCACTTCTGTGTGACTCTTAGGTGAAGTGGGGGGTGGGGTGGGGATTGATGGGTAGGATGAAGGTGGCAAATGGGCATTCTACATGAAAAGTCTTTTCTAAAAAGAACCCATCAGGAAGCTGATTTACAGTCAAAAAACTGACATTACAGATCCTGTGTGTAAGCCCTTCATCAGTCTGTGGTAGGGAGTTTCAGGCATTGCCTACAAATAAAGAGCATGCAAAATGTCCTCCTGTGTCTCATAGACTCAGACATGGCTCCAGGCATGTCAGGGGCTGAATGTCTTTACAATGGCCTCACTTCCTGCAGGCATGCCCCTCCTTTCCAATCCCTGTGCTCCTCTGATCTTCAGATCTTTAGATTCTACTGTGCAGCAGTTTGCCTGGGTCTGGTCTCCACAGCAAAACCACCCCCAATTTAGGATACAGCCATTCTCCGTGATCTCTTAGGAAAACTTAACTGCATTCGTTTGTGACCCTACTTAGATAAATTTTTAACATTTCTGTTTAGGGGCAAAAATGGGTCTTAGCTAAAAATGCCTTAGGATCTTGGATTTTTGTGGAATAGGGCCTCCAAGGTTATTCTACAGATGAGGAAGCCAAATTCCCAGAGAAGCTGTCTAATTTCCCCAACGTCACACAGCTACTTAATAATTTAGCTGGGACTAACACCTCTGTTTGTCAATTTCTGATCCACTGTTTTTAATCCATGGCACCAAGCTGCTTAATGTTTCAGCCTTCTAAAGAAATCTTATCATCTAGACAGCTTTTCTAATTCCTTGACCAAATGAATAAGTGAGATGGGAGATTTAGGCTCTGATACACACTCTTAAGAGATAATATAACCAATCCTCTGAGAATTGTCTTTCTTAAACAAATCTTCACACCCCACAGCTTACTTAAATGAATTGGTTTGCCTTCCTGCTCATTTGCGGCTGGCAATGACATCCCTTAATCACAGGAAAGGAGGGACTGCAGGAGTTTCTTCTAGAAATACTGGCAAAAGTCACTCCCCTGAAAAGCAGGAAAGAAACACTGACTCTGGTCTTTGGTTAAGTGGGTCTCTTAATGGAGGAGGTAGGGACTGCCTAGATATCCCATTAACACACAAGAGTGTGCATGAGTGCGGGAGGGTGTCATTAGGGTAAATGAACAGGGTTTGGGGATTAATGCTGTTAACACTGCTGCCTGCTGATAGTAAGAGAAGGCAATCTCAACCTGTTAAACAGCCTACCAGCTGGAAAGTTGAACTGCCCACAGTTAGCAGAGATCGACATGGTATCAAGAATGAGTTTCAAAAAAAATTCTGAGCCACAGGGATAAAGAAAGGGATGCAGAGAGAATTTAAAGGAAGAAAGAAAAGATGGGAAAACCAACAGAATTAACATGTCAAGCTATTTTATGAGATTTAGGAGTAATGTGGTGTGATTGATTTGGTCCTAAAGAAAGTTCTGGGTGCAGATGTGAAGTATTTTGGCTTTTCAATTTCTACAATATGATTTTCTAAGGTCAACCCCTTGTTTAGGGGTTTTAATTTTTAATTAGCAATTAATTCCAAAATATCTTTGTACTACCACTCTTATGAATATATTCATAAAATATATTTGTGGCTTTCCAACAAGATAATATACCAGGAGAGTGTGAACTCCTTTCCCCAAAATCAACCCTGGAGAAACTGCAGAGCCAAACAGGGGTCAGAAGAAGTATTACAAAAACAATAAGGAAACTCCTAGGGAGAAAGCTATAGAAACTAGTGTATAGGGTTGCAGCAGCCTGGGGCAAAGGCTACTGTGTCACTGCATTAAGGACTGGTTTAGGGAGAGTTTTAAAACTGTTCTTATCTTTGGATCATCATCATCTGCCCCGTCACCAAAGAATCCACAACAACAGTTCAGGTCACTGCCATGGGGTAATATAAGGGCAAGATAAAAGTCCTGCTGGAGTGAAACTATATTCCCACCAACCAGTCCCATGCCACGAATCACTCCTACTTCTCCCCTGTCTAAACTCCCTAAGGGGATTGCCCCTGCCCAGGAATATAAAGCAGATGCATGGTGGAGTACCAGTTAACCAAAATGATCTGTGAAAATAAATCCTAATATAATAGTGATTACAATAAATTTAAGTGGGTTTGATACTACTTGAAAGACAAGAGATTCTCAAACTAGTTTTTAAATAAAAAAAATTTAATAAAATGCTGTTTATAAGAAGTACCATTTAAACAAAATGACACAAAAAGGATGGCAAAAAGTAATCTGGAAATTGTTCAAAATTCCAAAGAAAACTGGAATTGCACTCTTAACATCCAACAAGATAAAAGTTCATGGGGAAATAAATCATAACAAAGAGAATAATTATACCTTGATATAGGAATAATAGAGCAAGAAGGTTTAGTCATCATGAACATAAATGCACCTAATAGTATAGGTAGATAGCACTGGGGGGTAAAATAGGTAAATCAAAAATTGTAGCTGAAGACTTTAACACACACCTCCTAAAACTGGTAGATCAAAAAAAAAAAAAATTAACTCCTTGCTTCTTAATCAGAATACAATAAAACTAGAAGTTAATAAAATTTTCAATCCCATTTGTCTTAAATTTACAAGATATATACTAAATAGCCTGTGGAAATCATAAGAGAGAGAGAGATGACAAAGTATTTAGAATTGAACAATGAAATTCATACTATATGTCAAAATTTGTGGGGCACATCTGAAGCAGTATTCATGGAGAAATCTGTAATTCTGAATACACTTATTAGGGCACAAGAAAGATTGAAGAAAAATACAGCTAAGCAAGAAGATGAAAAAAAGAAAGAAAATATCCTTCAAAAGGAAAGAAATAATTTTCTAAAAAGTAGGAGCAGAATTCAACTAACTAGAAAATTTAAAAGGAAATAGAGTGGATTGGTGCCTGGGTGGCTCAGTTGGTTAAGTGTCTGCCTTTGGCTCAGGTCATGATCCCAGGGTCCTGAGATCGAGTCCCTACATCAGGCTGTCTGCTCAACGAGGAGTCTGCTTCTCCCTCTCCCTCTGCCACTCCCCCCTGCTTACACACACTCTCTCTCAAATAAATAAATAAAATCTTTCAACAAAATGGATAAGCATCTGAAGAAATATAAAATGCAAAAGTATATACAAGAAGAAATAGAAAATGTGAATACACAAATTGGTATTAAAGAAATGTAAGTGGTGAGCAAAGACTTTCAAAAAAAAGTCTCAGGCCCATGTTTACAGTTGAGTTCTACCAAACTTGCAAAGATTAAAGTTACTCCTGTAAATAGAAAGGGAAAGAAGACTGATCAGTTCATTTTATGAGGCCAGTACAATCTTTATTCAAAAACTGGGTAAGAATAATATAAGAAAAGAAAATTATATATCATTCCACTTTTAAGTATGGATGGAAAAATTCAAAATAAAGTATTAATTTATGAATCCAACATTGTATTATTTAAGTGCAGCATTATCAGGTAGAGTTTACTCCAAGAATGCAGTGATGCTTAACAGAAAAAAAAAATCTACCAGTGATATACATAAACCACGTTAATAGATTAAAAAATACAATAATGGATTTTTAAACAAAGAAAAATGAAGGTTCAACACCTCGAAAAAGGAATTCCTTAACTAGGTAAAGGTTATGTACACAAACCCTTCAACTTTCAACACATTCCCTTGAAGTTCAGAAGAAAAACCAAAATACTTATTGTCTCTGCTACTGTTTAACATAGTACAGTAAAGTATTCAAAGGGAAGAGATAAAACTCTCACTATTTGAAGATTTTCTATATAGGAATAACAACAAAATGAACATATAGATGATAATCTTGAGAGATTTCATCAAGGTGACCAGATTTAAACTCAATCTACACAAAATCAATAGCATTTCTCTATATCAGCAATAAGCATCTAGAAAATATAATAAAATGAAGATACCATAAAAGTAATAAAATCTATAAAATTTATATGCATTAAAAATATCCAAGATTTTCAGAGATAAATTTAGACTTTATTGAAAACCATTAAAAATAGATAATTCTATACACTTGGAAGAGATAATAGTTTAAGGATCCAGTTCTCTTTCATGGTAATTCAGAAATTCAGTACAACTCCAGTCAAAATTCTAAGTAGATTTTTTAAGGCAAAACATTTTAAAATTGGTTTCAAGGAATAAAAATCTTTAATTAGTTTAAGGCAACTGTGAAAAATTAGAGTAAATTAAAAAAAAAAACAGTATGATACAGTATGGGACAAATAGACCAATGGAATATAATAAAAAACTCAAGACAGACACAGAAAGACTCAAGACAGACAGAATGTTATATATGATAAAGTTGAGCCTACAAATTGTGGTTATAAAAATGCATAGATCAGAATTTCTATTGCAGAAACATAGCTGATTGATGATCCCAGATGCTCTCCCTCTGCATCCACAACCACATTCATACCAAGGCCACTTCCTGCAGGTTGTTCCCAGCCGATGACTGAGCCCATGGGGATATTAATTCCCACAAGATGTGATACTCCCAGGACAGACAACTTTGGTTTGAGGATTCCTCATTGGCCTGGCCAAAACTTTCTTAGAACTGCACTGTAGTTTGAGATTCTTTCTATCCAATCCACCTTCTGTCCTTTTCTCCTTCACAGGTGTCAGACGTATAGGAGTGGTCTTCTAGGCACCCCCTATATTCTTCACAGGTGTTTCCCCCAATTAATCTCTTGCGTGTCTAAATCCATTTTGACATCTGCTTATAGGATGACCTGAGTAACATACAAAAAATGATGAAAAGATAGATTGCTGCATAGACGTTATTGGGAAAATTGCCTCCAATATTAAGAAAAATATAATTGCATCCCTCTCTCATACCATAATTGCAGCTCAATTCCAGATAGATCTAAAATTGTATAAGAAACATATAACTAAAAAGTAAAAGAAGATAGTCATTCAGTGGTAGATTACTTAAACAAAACTCCAAAAGCACAAATAAGGCAAAAGTAATAATCTGAGAATATTGGAATTTAGGAATTCTGTTCAGTGAAGGCCAATATGGTATGATGGACTGCGGTCTCCCAAATTCACTCTATCACTACACGTAACAGAATTCCTTAATTTTTGGTGTGAGCATGGTCACCTAGGTAAAAGATTACATTGCTTAGCCTTCCTTATATCTAAATATGGCCCTGTGACTGCTGTCTAGCCAATGAAATGTGATCAAACTTCCAACAAATGTGTGTGGCATCTATGTCATGCCCTTAAAACAAAGGGACTTACTACACTCTTACCCTTTTTGTCTCCTTCACAATGGCTGACAAGAACCACCTTGCTGAGAAAGGCAATACCCTTGAAATGGTGGAATAGTAAGACAGAAGGATCACCTCCTCCAAACTGTTACTTGAGAGACAAATAAGCCTTTCTTGTTTGAGCCATTGTTAATATGGTGCTCTATCACAGATGCCAAAGTTACCTCCTAATTAATATAAACACCATGAAGAAATTAGCGGACAGAGGACAAATTGGGAAAATACATTGGCAATGTTTAAAATCAAAGAGGTATTTTAACTAAGATATAAAAAAAAAAACTTCAACTAAGCAAGCAAAAAATGAAAATCAGAAGTGTTCAAAGCTGTTAACATGCACTAAGGGGAAACTCAAAACACTAAAAAGTGTATTAGGAGATGATAAATCTTATTAGTAAATAGAGAAATTAAAATTAAAATAATTACATATCACTTACACTCTTCAAATTGGCCAATATTGAGCGATGCCAAGGATTATGGATATAGGTAAATAGTGTAAGGATATAGAGATATTCCTGCACTCTTGGTAGGAATGTAAATATACCCATTCTGAAAAGCAGTTTGATAGAGGTTAGTTAAATTAGATATATACACATGTCCTTTGGTTCAGCAACCTTGCTCCTAGGTAGGTATCCCAACAAATCCTTATGCAGATCCAGAAAAAAATACATAAAGGACCGATTCATTACAGGCGTTTCTGGTGGTAGGGAAATGGAGATATTTGT
>NC_048219.1:47268933-47270332 GCF_002007445.2 Ailuropoda melanoleuca
CTTCTGTCCTTTTCTCCTTCACAGGTGTCAGACGTATAGGAGTGGTCTTCTAGGCACCCCCTATATTCTTCACAGGTGTTTCCCCCAATTAATCTCTTGCGTGTCTAAATCCATTTTGACATCTGCTTATAGGATGACCTGAGTAACATACAAAAAATGATGAAAAGATAGATTGCTGCATAGACGTTATTGGGAAAATTGCCTCCAATATTAAGAAAAATATAATTGCATCCCTCTCTCATACCATAATTGCAGCTCAATTCCAGATAGATCTAAAATTGTATAAGAAACATATAACTAAAAAGTAAAAGAAGATAGTCATTCAGTGGTAGATTACTTAAACAAAACTCCAAAAGCACAAATAAGGCAAAAGTAATAATCTGAGAATATTGGAATTTAGGAATTCTGTTCAGTGAAGGCCAATGTGGTATGATGGACTGCGGTCTCCCAAATTCACTCTATCACTACACGTAACAGAATTCCTTAATTTTTGGTGTGAGCATGGTCACCTAGGTAAAAGATTACATTGCTTAGCCTTCCTTATATCTAAATATGGCCCTGTGACTGCTGTCTAGCCAATGAAATGTGATCAAACTTCCAACAAATGTGTGTGGCATCTATGTCATGCCCTTAAAACAAAGGGACTTACTACACTCTTACCCTTTTTGTCTCCTTCACAATGGCTGACAAGAACCACCTTGCTGAGAAAGGCAATACCCTTGAAATGGTGGAATAGTAAGACAGAAGGATCACCTCCTCCAAACTGTTACTTGAGAGACAAATAAGCCTTTCTTGTTTGAGCCATTGTTAATATGGTGCTCTATCACAGATGCCAAAGTTACCTCCTAATTAATATAAACACCATGAAGAAATTAGCGGACAGAGGACAAATTGGGAAAATACATTGGCAATGTTTAAAATCAAAGAGGTATTTTAACTAAGATATAAAAAAAAAAACTTCAACTAAGCAAGCAAAAAATGAAAATCAGAAGTGTTCAAAGCTGTTAACATGCACTAAGGGGAAACTCAAAACACTAAAAAGTGTATTAGGAGATGATAAATCTTATTAGTAAATAGAGAAATTAAAATTAAAATAATTACATATCACTTACACTCTTCAAATTGGCCAATATTGAGCGATGCCAAGGATTATGGATATAGGTAAATAGTGTAAGGATATAGAGATATTCCTGCACTCTTGGTAGGAATGTAAATATACCCATTCTGAAAAGCAGTTTGATAGAGGTTAGTTAAATTAGATATATACACATGTCCTTTGGTTCAGCAACCTTGCTCCTAGGTAGGTATCCCAACAAATCCTTATGCAGATCCAGAAAAAAATACATAAAGGACCGATTCATTACAGGCGTTTCTGGTGGTAGGGAAATGGAGATATTGT
>NC_048219.1:47270811-47326509 GCF_002007445.2 Ailuropoda melanoleuca
AATCTTTAAAAAAAAATTAATTTTCACAGGTATATAATTTAGGAAGTTGACCAGAGTAGGAATATGTGGGATATAGAAGAAGGAACTTTAAATGTTATCCACGTTACCTCTGAAAATTTGAGTTATTCTAATACTAGGTCCTGGTATTATCTTCTTTCATTATCTTAGGCTCAGTAGTACAAATCTTTGTTCCTAGTGAACCTCTCCCTATTCATAATTATCAAGTCAAAAAAGAAATGGAAATGAGGTTGGGAGGAGAATGAGAAGAGAACCAGAAGAGGTGAAAAAAAATATATGACTAGTGAAATAAGTATCTGGTTCTTCCATTCAATGTAGATTCCTTTGTGTTCAGGGTTGGGAGAATAAAAGTAAAGAACTGAGTGCAGAGCTTGATCTTTCCATCAATGAGACACCCAACCATTTAACAGAATCCCTTTATGTTCTATCACCTTAGCCAGCTAACTCTTCTGCTCTGTATATTCTCAATGGCTCCAAGCCAAAATTGGTTGACTCTTCCTCCATGTTCAACAGTACTATTGCCACTTGTACTTATTTCCTATCAGAAATGAGTCCACAGTTGTATTTTCAAAAATAGATTTGGCCTTATTTGCATTTCACTTTGTTAATTCCTTACTCCAAAAAACTGAGCTTTGGCCTGTTAACAGGACACCCCCTAGGGGATCTGTGTTCTCCTACAGTGAAAATCAGTTCTCCTATAGTGAAAAGTGTTCTATCTGCCATCTTGTAAAAAGAAATTAACTTAACGCGTGCTTCAGGTGAGCAAGCACTAATGTTCACTCTACTACAGCAAATGTAAAAAGTAAACAACTACGGCAACAACAACAACGACAAGTAATCTGACCTGGGTGAGGGTCTCTCACGTGGGATCCTGGTGCCACCATCACACTGGCCTCTGGGGTGCACTTCTCACTTAACTACTCTGCAGATTCAAGTAATCCTCTTTATGCCACTTTATGCAATTGAACCAAGCCAGAAATTTCAGATAGGATTTATTAAATAGTAAAGAAAACAAGAAGGAAAATAAACACATGGCATACAAGGAATAGAAATAACTCATCTGACAGAATAAAGAATCTGGTCACAGGAGAGCAGATTTACACTTAGGAAGCCAATGACTCAACCATCCCAGTCCTTTCTACTCCCTTTACCTCCCAAACTTTCCCTTTAAATAGTTTTTACATCTTTCAGACAGTATTAGTTTCCTTTTAGAGTGACCTATCTCTTCCCTGGCTGACTAATACCAGGAATTAAGTCATACTTGAAAGGAAATGCTACCTTCTCCACAAAAAAAGAAAAAAAAAAGTAGGCCTATCAGAATGGCCAAATCTTAATAAAATATATAATATTATTTCATTCCTATGATGGGAAATAAGTGATATAGTAGCAGGGACATCTTTTTCTTTTCTTTTTTTTTTTGAGATTATTTATTTATTTATTTATTTGACAGAGAAAGACAGCCAGCAAGAGAGGGAACACAAGTAGGGGGAGTGGGAGAGGAAGAAGCAGGCTTCCCAGCAGAACACGGAGCCTGATGCGGGGCTAAATCCTAGGACCTTGGGATCATGCTCTGGGCTGAAGGCAGATGCTTAACGACTGAGCCACCCAGGTGCCCCAGGGGACATGGTTTTCCAATGTTGGAAATGTTTAGGACATTTTTTGGTTTTCACTTTAAATCCTTTCTATTCAAGCATTGATGTGTTCTATAGGTTTCACTAAAAAAGTAACATGGATTATTAGTGGTGATGGAAAGAAAGTAACACGTTTAAGCTTCTCTCTAGAACTCTGACATTCACTGTTTCTAAAAGTTTCATCCTATTTTAATTTCTGATTATTTTTTTTTCTAAAATGTATGACATAATTGTAAGGGTATTTGATGATTTGTTTTCTTTTGGGTGTCACAGCTTGCTAATTTCCACCCCCATATTTCTTCCTCATGTAATTGGTTGACCTGCAACTCTAATAGATTTTTTGTACCAGTTTAGAGAATAAAAGAAAAGTTCTACTGACTAATTTCTAAATTCTCTTAAGCTAGCAGATGCTTAACTTTTGGATTTCACGGGACACTTTTAAAATGAAAGTGAAACCCATAAATGATTGCCAATTTTTTTTGTTTTATCGAGTAAAGATCTTTAAAAGTAAAACATACTAACCGTATTATTTCATAAAAGAAAAAACATTTTGATTCTAAAGAAAGTCCTTTACCTGAACAAACTGAGCAATAAGCTCACTATATTCTCTTTTCTCCGCGGAACACTTAAGAACATCAAGATCATTACCTGGTAACCTCCTGAACTAGAGGTTGGCAAAACTTTAAAATTCTTCATAAACATTTCCCTGCAAATTTTTCAACTATTTTGAGTATTTCTATGAGTTTTATGAACTTTTATGTACGACAATATATTGAGATTCAACAGTATGCACTCTGTGGCTTTTCAAAGTCACCCTAAATTTAAAAACCTTTGAAGCAAGCATTTCATTATGCCTTTTTTTTATGACTAAGAAAACTAAAGACAAACCATTGCAAAGTGCCATTGTCTTCTCTTGAATTGCTCTTTACACCCAAACTTCCGTTTATAGAACAATAGAATGCCACATATACCATGGGTTATTTTTAACACCAAGGATGTTACTTTATAACTGATAGCCTGTAGGCCTACAGTAGTAGTCTTGTCACTTGATATCAATATAAACATCTTTACTCTTACAAAGCTCTCTTCTATATCTACTTCCTCTTGGAAAACACGCTTTAGATACATTCACATACATAAAAATGTGTTAGGAATTTTAAAAATTCTGACGGAGATCTTTGCTTAATAAATGTTGCATTCCTACATGTAGTTTAAGCATGGCTGTTGAGAATGTTTTCACTACCTGCATAGAAAGCAGAACACTATATAGAATTAATAAACTCGAACTTGACCCTCACCCTTCGTTGCATAATAATCAATGTAAGGATACTATAAGGAAGTATTTATTATACTAAAACAAAGGACATTCTTCTGATAGCTGTTGGGTCTAAAATGTAACATTTGACTTTCAAAGCAAGTAAATCAGCAGAGCTCCAAAAAGGGGGACTCAACCAACAAAGGATCATAAAGTTAAAAAGTCTCCGTTAATCAATGACAAATTTAGTACTTGTTGCTACAATTACAAAGATAATAGTTCCTTTATGTCAGTGCCTTTGGTTTTGCAGCTGTAAAATAGCTTTGAAATTCAGCATTTCAAGGAATAGAAATTAATAGGAGGTCATTTCTACCAGAGAAATTTTAGGGGCCCATCCTCTCTAATCATCATTAAAAACTAAATCCGTAGGAGAAGAGGCACTTTACTGATTGTCAAGTGGAAGCTATTATTCATTTGATGAAGCTCTTGGCACCGTGCCATTGATTCTGCACTACAGCCTGCTGCTTGTTCTCCTTCATCTCGTGCAATCAGAGTTGTTTCTGCCTGCCAGGAGCTATTTATAGAGTGGGGGGGGGGGCAGGGGGCAGAAAAGCTGATATGTTCTCCGTCTTGAAAAACAACTTTCAAACTTTATAAGTACAAATCTGTTTTTCCTGTCATCAGACTGTCTGCTTTTTCCGTCATGCAGAAGATAAGGAAGCTGACTTCAAGACAACTGCCCTTCCTGATAATGACTATGAATTTGGTGGAGTCACAGGCTACAATCACACTGCATCTGACTCCCCTGGATTAATAATCCTCAAAATTACATATACTGTCATGTCTATAGTGTAATTCTCTCATTTCTAGACTTCTAAGTCCATTCCAGTTCTGTATCTTAAAATCTTCTAAGAGATACTCCCTGCTTTCTTACACTTATTAAAAGCAAATATACCTTGCAAAAAAACAAAAAACAAAACAAAACCAAAAAACACTAAAAAGAAAAACTTCAAAATATAAGTATAGGAAAATATTTGGGGGGCTCAATTATTTAGGAGTTGGTTCAACAGTTCACTGTTGGTGAAATTGTTTTTCTTACAATTCCAAAAGAAGTTGGATTTTCATAAATTTTACTTAAAAGATTGGTCATCCCAAGACAACAAAAATCTTTATGTTAAAAATTATCCACGTGATATGAACATGGCATTCTCAAATTTATCTGCAACTTTTAATGTCTTGAGTTGCAGTTGTGAACATATTTCAAAACCCAAACCATTCAGAATCTTTATTTTTGGAAAAATTTCAGGCTTTATCTCAGCACTTGCAAAATCCACTTAAAATGTTTTATCCTCTAAAATAATAGAGAAAATAAAAATAAAATAATAGCATATATTTAAAATCTTAAGGATAACACGAGCAATACTTCTGGTTGCTAGAATTTAATATAATGGAAAGAAATTCTATTTGTTGGAATACAAAACAACACAACCAAAACCTGAGCCTTAAAAAAAAAAAAAGGAAATAAAATCATATGGCTGTGAATTGCCTGCTGGAATTTTTTTTGAGAATTTTACTTCATGATCCAATCAAATGTTGTTTTAATAAAGTGCAATTTTTAAAAAGTAACCATAGAGCTAGAGCATTGCCAATGAATGTTTGGTCATAAATAGAACATCAAAATACAACCATAATCATTTGAAAATACAATAAAGGTCAGCTAAAGTAGTTACTTAACAGAACAACTTAAGTTAGCAGAGTGGAAAATAGACCATGGATTCGTTTGTTTTGTTTTGCTTTAATTTCATAGAAGACCTACTTTTCAGCACTGCTTTTGGACTGTGGTATTTTCAGAGCCCTGGCTTGCCGCAGGAACCAGAAAGGTACACTTACTAGGGAGTCTATAGTATCTTTTCTCCTGAAAGCTACATGCCTTACCGCCAAGACATTTACCTAGGAGAAGTTAAGATTAGATGAAATGCTCTGTTTCAGACAAAAGCTATAGAATATGAAGTGAAATTAAGTATCATGGATCCAGGTATTTTAGAAAGTCAAGTAAGAAAATTAAAAGTCCATTTGGTTCTGAATTGCCCAGAATAACTCTGCATAGTCTGACCTTCTAGATAATTCAGATTTTCCTCCCCTTCACTTTTAGTTTTCACAACTTTCTTCTTATGGTTTTTCATTCCGAACAGTGAAAAAATTGAGGCATTTGTAGAATAGTATTTTGAAATCTCTGCCATTAATTCAACAGATTACCACTGGGCTCAGAAAGTTAGGTTTGTGTAGCTTATCCCCATCTTAAACATTCACTAGTTAACTCAACAAATATTTATTGAGTACCTATTACATGCTGGCACCATCCCAGTTGTCAAGATACATTGAGGAACGAGAAACATGCCAAGTTCCTATCTTTGTTTAATTTGTATTCCAATGGAGCTTCAGCTAAAACAAAACAGAGATCAACATCAAAAAACATCTTTCTTTCATGAACATAGTCTTATATTTCTCAAAATTGCACAACATTAAATTGAAGGGCAGCAACTTCCTAAGTTACAATTTCAATACTTGAGCACTGACCATATATGCCAGATACTGTGTTGAACACTTGTTCATGCATTATCCCATTTAATTAGTGCCTATCAATCTTAATCTTCAAAAATATCCCCATAATACAGATAAATGCATACTTGGAAAGGTTAGGTAACTTATTAAGTTTACACAGATAAAAAGTGGCAAATTAAACATAGGTCTCTCCCAACTATAAAAATAGTAATTTCAGACAAGTCTTCTACTGAGGACTTGGTAGCATTCATTCATTATTCATTTGGCATTTATTCAACAAATATTAAGAGTGTCTCATATGTGTCAGGCACGGTTTTAAATACATGGTATATATTAATGAGCCAAAGAGGCAAAGATCCCTGCCTTTGGGGAGCTAAAATCTCAGTGAGAGGAGACAGACAATAAAAATAAACATAATAAATAAAGAAATACATAATAAATTAGGTTAACATCAATTCATTGGAAAAAATATAAAGTCTAACATTTTTCCTAACAATTTGAACTCTTAAGTTAGAGGAAATGCTATAGCCTAACAGTGTTGAAGAACTGACTTCATACTGGGGAAAATGACACCTGTTTGCCACCATTGTAGAGAATTGAATTTACTGTAAGTCTTTGTGATTTTGGTCATGAGATGCTTAGAAATAAAGGGCAGAGCAGGGCATCAGTAATTGCCCATCTGGAGTACAACAAACACACATAAATCACTGGAAAATCACGTGCGGTTTGATGACATTTATCCACTTTGGTTTCCACTGACTGGTATGCCAAACCCCAGACACCAAAATGACTAAGGTTGGGGAATAAATACCCATCATTAAATTTCCAGCGGTTTAATAATTATCCCTCTTCCTGGGGACATGATTAAACCTCACACAGCAGCAAAACAAGAAACTAAGTTGCTGGGCATCAGAGGTGAAGAGAAAGTAAATGAGAAAAAGAGAGAGAGTGAGAGTAACAAGGGAAATGAGAGAAGAGAGGGGGAGAGGAAGAGAGGGCACAGAAGGGAAAAATCTCTTTGGTGGTTACTCTCAACCAACCTTGGGCTTAAGACAACCACCCACAGGCACTAAACAAGTGATTAAGCTGCAATCTGGATGTGTACCTCATTCTCATAATTCCAGGGGATGGGGCAATTTGCTCCAATGGGAGCAGAAAGTACAGTAACACAGGAAACATAATCCCACCCAAGGCCACGCTTTTCTCCTAGCGGGATGGCTGAGCAAGATCCCTCAAACACAGAAATGGTGAATCTTCTCTCTTTTGGGAGTACTAACTGGCTTTGGTCTATACCGCTTTCTTAAGAGGGAAAAAATGGAATCTTTCTTTTAATAACATCTTAAGTGGTCCCAGAGTTATAACTGACCTAAACCTTAGTCAAAATTCCTTGTAATGGCTGAAAAACCCAGCATACCTTCCTATCCATGGAGTTTCCAGGCACAGCCTAAGAAAAAATTCCCAATTACTGACTGGAACTAAGGGAAGTAAATTGGCTACAGGATGATGATAAATCCCATTTGAGACATAATACCTGGGATTATATGTTAACTGAGATCAAAGTCAATATTCCTTAAGTAGTTTCCTTCCTAATTTTTCCTATTTATAAACTGAAAATATTCTAGCAGGCCAGCTCCAGAAACCATGTCTATATTACTCACCTCATATTTCCTGTACCTGTACAGTACTTAGTAAATAATAGCACTCAATAAACATTTTGACCAAAAAAAACCCAGATAAATGAATGTATTAATATTATTTTTTAATTGAAGTATAATTGACACACAATGTTACATTAGTTTCAGGTGTACAACAGTCATTTGATGACTCTCTACATTATGCTATGCTCACAAGTGTAGCTACCATCTGTTACCATACAATGTTGTTACAATACCGTTGACTCTCTTCCCTATGCTATACCTTTCATCCCTGTGAATTATTCATTCCATGACTGAAAGCCTATACCTCCCACTCCTTTTCACCTTTTGCCCATCCTCCACCCCTCTCCCCTCTGGCAGCCATCAGTTTGTTCTCCATATTTATGGGTCTGCTTCTGCTTTTTTTGGTTTATTCATTTGTTTTGTTTTTTAGATTCCACAGATAAGTGAAGTTATATGGTATTTGTCTTTCTCTGTCTGGTTTATTTCACTTAGCACAATATCCCCTAGGTTCATCCATATTGTTGTAAGCGGCAAGACCTCATTCTTTTTTGTGGCTAAGTAATGTTCCATTGTATATTTAGGTACCACTTCTTCTTTATCCATTCATCTATCAATGGACACTTGGGTTGCTTCCATAGTATAGCTATTGTAAATAATGCTGCAGTAAACACAGGAGTGTTTACACGTATATCCTTTCTAATTAAAGTTTTTTATTTCTGTGGGTAAGTATCCAGTAGTACGATTACTTTTCTTTTTTCTTTTTTTTTTTTTTTAGGAATCCTCAAACTGTTTTCCACAGTGGCTGCACCAAGTTACATCCCCACCAAGAATGCACAAGTTTCCTTTTTTTTGCACATCCTTGCCAGCACTTGTTATGTCTTGTCTTTTTGATACTAGCCATTCTGACTGGTGTGAGGTGGTATCTCATTGTGGTTTTGATTTGCATTTCTCTAATGATTAGTGATGTTGAGCATCTTTTCCTGCGTCTGCTGGCCATCTGTATGTCTTCTTTGGAAAAATGTCTATTTGTTTTTCAGCTTTGAGTTATATAAGTTCTTGATATATTTTGGCTATTAACCCCTTATGAGACAAATCACTTCAAATATCTTCTCCCATTCAGTAGGCGGCCTTGTCATTTTGTTGATCATTTCCTTTGCTGTGCAGAAGATTTTTGTTTTGGCACAGTCCCAATAGTTTGATTTTGCTTTTGTTCCTATTTTTCTATCTTACAAGAACATGGTAGCAATTTATATAAAATTACTGGGTTCCCTGACTTAATTAGGTACGCTACAAAGTACAAAATGACTCTTAAGATTTATTATACTTGTATGCTTCATTATTTACTTTTATATATTATTTTATTTTATCTTATTAAACCAAAATACCAAATTACTCTCTGGCCAACATATGACAGGAAGGAAAAGTAACTAATATTTATTAAGGATTCATAGAGATTGACCTGTGCAACATGTCTTTATTTGCATTGTCTCATGTATTTCTTATGGCAGTCTGATAAATTAGACATTATTAATCTCCTTTAACAGTGAAAGAAGTATAGACTTAGAAAGGTCAATTAATTTGCCTAAGGTCATACAACCAGTAAGCAGCAGAATGCAGATTCAAACCTAGGCCCTTTGACTTGAAAGTCTATGCTCCTTCTATTATATCAAACTGCCAAAAGAAAACATACTCAAACTGCAAAAGCAAGCATCTATCTGTCAAAAGATAAAGAACATTCTCTTCAAGCTTGGGTGTGCCCATGCTAGCATGGGTGTGTTTTCATTATGATAAACAATTTTTTTAAAAAAGACTTTACTTATTTATTTGTCAGGGAGAGAGAGAGAGAGCACAAGCAGGGGGAACGGCAGGCAGAGGGAGAATCAAGATCCTCACTGAGGAGGGAGCCTGATGCAAGACTCAATCCCAGGGCCCTGGGATCATGACCTGAGCGGAAGGCAGTTGCTTAACCAATTGAGCCACCCAGGTGCCCCTATAAATAATTTCAATAAAGGAGAAAAGTGTCAATTGAGTCCGAGCACCAAAATATCTTTTATTTAGAGATTTTATGTTACATTAATAGGTTAAGAAGTTACTCTTCTTTTTAAGGAGTTATTTCATTAAAAAATATTTATCTCCCTCATGTGTTTTAGCTTGATTTACCCTTAGATCAATCAGGAAAAATGTAATTCAAAGAAAGTCACAGATGGAAGCAAAAAACACATTAGAGAATTGGGAGAGACCTGAGCATCCCGATAAATTCACTGATGTCCACCAGGAAAGACATGAAAAGCAAACCTTTCTTGATGGATACCAGTTTCCTGGAAGGGGGCAATTATGCTCTTCTCTTCCAGAAAGTTCCTAAGAAAAGCCAGCATGACCTCTGCGTAAGTCTCCTGTGAATAAGCTCTGGAAGACATCCATGAAGTGTAATCCTATATAAAGCTGAACAATCCTATGGCAATTAGATTGATAGTGACTTTGGTCTTAGGGGAAAGTGTCATACACTAGTAAGTGAAAAAAGCAGTACTGGTGTCTTAACCACTCATATCACCTGCACGTGTACACTGCACGCACCACTGAATTAATAATTACCAGAGTTCAAAACTAAGGACTTCAGTCTGCATATGTCTGTGTATCTCTCGAAAAGAGAAAAACAATCCTTAGGAAGGAAAAATGGCTCATTTTTCAGCTGACTTAATATGGAAAACTCCCTGCAGTAAACATGTGTTGAGTTAAATAGGAAATCATTCAGCAAAATTTATAAAGAAAAAACAGTTCCATAAACTTCTGGCAGCCTCAAATTCAAAGTACTCTGATTATCAAATCAAAGTTTCAGCACTGTGTATTGGAAATCCCTATAAGTGAGACTGTCAAAGGAGATATTATGCCATAAACATTAATAATCAGAATCATAACCTACCAAAAATTGGCTTATGTTTTCATGAATTGTACTATTACCTCAGTCTGCCCTCACCCTAAAATAGAGTTTGTAACAGGTAATTCCTGTATAAAAGAGGATATAAACAGCATCAGTTTTATGCGTAAGAACTGATTATGCATATCCTTATCTTGAAGGCTAGCAAAAGGTCCACATGTCCCCAAAATGTATCATCCTTTCTCACACACTACTGGTCTCAAACTAAGAAATTCACCATTAATGACACTTCTTTGGACTAGAACATAACATGTTAATTATCCATACACATACATACCCTTTCCTTTAAGAGTAGAGTTTGAAGGAATAGATGGAAATGAGGTTTATTTTATAGGGGAAAGAGAACAATTTGGAACATCTATGGAAAAAAACCAGACCACTAAATGCCAATAAGCAAAGGTGCCAGAAGATATGACAATAGAAAGTAAGAGTGAAGGTAAATTTTTCTAACATAATAACATAATTCCTCCAGCTCACCTTACTCAGGAAGATTAAATAATGTATGCAGAGCTCTCTGAACTCCTTGAAAAAGAAGCACAGACATACAGAGAATAATTATAGCTGCATTTTCTAGTGCCTAAACAAGTCTTGGCTGAACGCCCCATTAGGTCATGCATATCATCAGACTACCATTAAGTAAGCCAAAAGAAAAACTCCTACATGCTAGTCAGGGAGCCAAAGAGTGAAATGCAGCCTTCAACAGCTCTGATTCCAACTAGAATTCAACTTGGGCTCCAAGTATAAGAATCTGGTTTACATATTTTTAATGGGCATCTTTCAGATACTTAAGGAAGAAAGAAATTAATAAATTCTCCCCAAACCTTATCCCTAACATGTAAGGAATGAAAACTGCCACCTGTCTAGGATTTGAGTTTCATAGGCATGTTCACTACATCAAAGCATCAAGGGACAGGCTTTGAGTAAAGGCAGACAAGATCAAGAGACTTGCATATTTTAAATAAGACACAAAAATTACAACATAAAAAAAGATCAGAACCCCTCTTTATTCATCCAGAAATCTGAGGGCCCTTACTGGGTTAGGCTTAAATTTACTATATGTCCTAGAAAAGGTACCCTGTTTAAAAGGAAGTTTAAGGGGGAACAAATGTACTTCATGGGGTTTTATAAATTAATAAAAGTATTCTGCAAGGTGCTTTGAGATTCAGAGATTAAAGAAAACTGTGAAGCAATATAAAGCATTCACTTTCCCTAATGCTGTGAGAATGAGTGGCTTTTCTCAGCTGTTGTCAAAGAATTTTTCCATATTTATTCTTTCCTGATGCTATCTATACCAGTAGCTATACCAACAGCAATAACATCTTATATTTAATTAAGATTTAAAAATTGAAAAGGCACACTAAATATGGCATCTTTTTTTGATTCTTAGATATATTCTGGGGACAGTTATTTTTATCTCAATTTTACAGATGAAGCAACTAAGTTTAAAAAAGAAACTAGTGATTTACTCAAGGCTACACAAGAGCTAAGTCGTAGAACTGAGTGTCAAACCCACGTCTTTTGACTCCCAGTCCATGACATCTCCTCCCACCATGCTAGATTTTCCTACCAGCTAATGATATAGACAACTCTTTTTTTTTCACTGCTAATGAGACCTTCTAGTCAGACCTGTTAAAATAGTTAATCTTATTATTAAGGCAATATTATGGTAATTTATGTCACTGAATATAGCGAGGGTGCAAACTACAACTCTTACATGATCCACACTAAACAAATAGACTGGAAACTTCAAATTGTTCTTGGATCAACCTAAATGTGGCCATCTTACTAATACAAGGGGATTTCTTTATTATGGACCTTAACTTGTGAAACTGAGTCTCCTAAGTGTTGATGCAATCCACATGTAGTGTTATGAAAGTCTGCCTGAGCCATGGCCCCAGGGGCAGGTGGTTCGTTTGATCTTTATAGTTGTAAAGCAAACATTTGGTAATCACACTAAAAAACTACCCTCGAGAAAAACAGGAAGGCATTTGTACAATGACATTAAATTCTTCTTTTTCTGCTTAAATCTCATTCTGCCCTCAGTAAACGAATCTGAAGAAGAAACCTAGGAGAATAGAGAGAGCTTTAGAAGCAATTGTTCGAATGGTTCTGGCAATGCAATAAAAAGAGAGGTAAAGGAAAAAATCAAGAGTAGCTCTTTTTTGACATTGCTTATTACAGAAAGGCTCCATAATAGTGTACTTCAGTTAGACTTTGCTGGGTAACAAACCACCCCTAAACTTAATGGCTTAAATTTTTTTTTATTACTTTTCTCTATTCTTAGGTGGTTCCTCTTCTGACCTCACCTGCACTTACTCATGTGCTGTATTCACCTACAGCATCAGCTATAGTCCAGGTGGGGAAAGACTCCATCTGTTGATAAGAGAAGTCACACTGCAAAAGTTTATGGACACAGGGAGGCCTAATTCTTTAGGATCCATTATGACCCTAATCAATTACTCTGGGGTCTTTAATTCCAGTTGTACACAGAATCATCTGGAATATTTTTAAACAAATACAACTGACTAGGTCCCACTCCTAGAAATTCTGATTTAAGTGGTTGGACGTAAAGCCTGGTCACCAGCATTTCTTAAAAGCTCTCCAGGTGATTAAAATTTAGCAAGATTTAAGAACGACCATCTTTGGGGCATCTGGGTGGCTCAGTCTATTAAGCATCTGACTTTTGGTTTCAGCTCAGGTCATGATATCATGGGTCATAAAATCGAGCCCTTCATAGGACTTCACATTCTGCATGGAATCTGCTTGAGATTCTTTCCCTCTGTCCCTCCCCCAACACACACTCACGTGTGCACTCTCTCTCATTCAAATAAATTTAAAAATCTTTCAAAAAATGACTTTCTGTTCCAATGATTGAATTATAGTAGTTGCAGAATGAGTAAGTGAGAGTACTTTGTAATAAGAATTTCATACTAAGGTAAATGATAAGGGGTAATATAAAATAGAAAACAAAAACAGAAGACAAAAAAGTATTGGATCACAGTCAATAACAGAACCAGAACAAAGATACTAACTCAGCCGAAACTAGCTATGGGTTTTTCACCAATACCATAATGAAGGGAGATTGGTAATTAACAGCAGAAAAAAAAACTTGATGAACTATTTAACTGTTTTGTATCTGTAATTTGTTGTATACGTATTTATAAATATGCTTAACTATTTAAAATTCAGTACACAGTTTACTCGTTGGTATTGTTTTAGTCTTCCCCAATTGACTCTTTGCATTTTCCTTCTAACACACTGCTTCTCAACACAAATTGAAGCTAGAATGGTTTTAAAGAATACTGATGCAATAGCCCAAACCTGAGTATTCTGATTTAATTGTCCTGGAACAGGACCAGACATCAGATACCCAGGTGATTATAAGGTGAAACCAAGCTTGAGAACTATTTCTCTAAGATATATTTATTTATTTACTTACTTACTTATTTATTTAAATAAGATGTCATTTTAAACAAAACTTTACAAGTATTGTTAAGGAGAGTTTGGCATTAACTCTGAAGCAACCAGTCAATACATTAGTCTCCCTTAGGGTTGAAATTAATTCTCTGAGGGCAAGACCTACATCTTGTTCAACTCTGTATACAATCAGCAGCATGGTACATGTGTGGTACAAGACATGGACTGGTAACTCTCTTACAGAATGAGCAGCCCAACCTGCTGTTGTGTGAATTTGGGTGAGAGCTAAATACACTATAGTTTCTAGGAATATCAAATACCTTGAATTCATTAAAAAATATAAATACACAGTGGAAAAGCACTGTATGTATATTCATTGTATTAATACCAGGCCACTGAAAATACGTTTTAATGCAATTGACAGTTATATCTAGGGTAAGCTAGTAACTAGAAAACCTCATATTGTTTTAATATCTCCAAGGATTATCTGAAATAGTCCTCTCCATCAGAGACAGAACTTAGAGCCAATTAGCAGTCAATATTCTTACATTCCAGAGCCTCTAATACAGTAGATTGGCATCCCCAGAGACAACAGACTTGGCACCTCTACTTAATAGGGGACAATTATCTTTTAAACTTCCGATACTTCCTATCTCCAATCCTTGCTCTTCACTCCCCACTCTGTTCCTGAATTTATCCAACTTCTAAATCTTCCTAGCTTAACCCTCTTTCCTGACTAAACATCTAGCCTTTGGAGTTTGACTTTTCTAGTTTCAACCCTCCACCCTCTCTAGAACACAACTTAGACTGTCTCTGACTTTTCTTATTCTCACCCAATACCAAAAAATCATGTCAGTGGAGCTTCAGCCATGGGCCACCATCCATGATGTTCCACTGGCCTATGCTACATGTAGGCTTCTCTCTCCTTCCCAATCCACATGCTTTCAGGTCAACCACACACTGGGACTGCCCTCATTCTACTGGTTGGATGTCAAGACTCTTCAGGATATGTGGACTGAGGGGACTTCAGAAATCAGAGATCATAAACCAATATTGGGCCCTATCCCAGAGGAAAAAAAAATTATATAAATATGAGACATGCTGAGTTTAGCAAAATCAAGTAGATTTCTTTAGTATAAGTCTTCATAAAGCTTTTATGTACACTCTATTTCTAGCACTGGTAACTTGAAAAATTCTGATAATTCTCACTAACCATCCCAAATTCAGAGACAAATAAATTGAGATGAGATGATACCACTCCTCTCTCTCTCTTTCTGTCTCTCTCACTCTCTCTCTCCTTTTTTTTTTCAAGATTCATTTATTTATTTAAGTAATCTCTATAACCATTGTGGGGCTCAAACTCATGACCCCAAGACCAAGAGTCACATGCTGTACTGACTAAGCCAGCCAGGCACCCCTCTCCTCTCTCTCTTCTGATTAGCTTGGAAGAAAGGCATGGAGAGGGATGTATTAGAGACTGGTGAAATCAGAGAAATTTTTAGGGCTATCTATTAGAAACAAAGGCTCTGGAGCTCGACACTGAATTAAGAGAATTACTTAAAGCCCTAAGGTATCTCCTCCCATGGGAATGGGATAGGTTCATAATAAGGTAAAGTGAATTTTGATACAGTATAGTTTACAATGTCTCAGGAGAGTAAAGCTCAGATTATTACAGTAAAACTTCATACAATTTTGTCTCACTTCTACCAAATTCCAAAAACAACCCCATACTCTTAAGCTATAGAAAAGTGGATGGAATACAAATTTCCCATCCCCAAAATTTAGCTTAGAGGGAATGATGAACCAAATCAAGGGAAATTCATCATATTATATCAAAGCAAATAGAATGTCTGGAAAAGTCATACCTATGTTAAACATAAACAACTTTTTAGGGAGGAAAATGGTATAGCAACTATAGATACTGCACTATAGAAATGAAACAGTGGATAATAATAAGGGTGTACAAAATGGGACTCATTAGCCTGTTCTGAACAAAAATGTAAACAATGGAAAAAATTCATTATGAATGCATTGTCTAGAAGAGTATAATAAAAAGATTAAATCTAATAAAGTAAGCTCTTCATCAACCTAAAAATGAAGCAAATACAATGATCAACAGAAAGATATACCTGGTAGTTACTGAATTTCAAAAATAAAGAAAAAATTCTTCAGGAATTCCCTGCAGGGGAGAAAAAAGTCACATTGGCTTCAGGCTTCCCCAAAACAATGATTTCCAAAAGCTGTTGGAGTAATATCTCTAACGTTCTGAGAGAAACAAAGTATGATCCAAAAATATTGTATCCAGCTAAGATATCTTTCAAAAATTCAAAAAGATAAATATTTTGAAAATGAAAAGCTCAGAGAATACAGCATCCATGAACTATTTTTTTAAAAAACACAAAAAATCTAGATCATTAGGATAGAAATATTAGAATAAATATATAAATAAATACACAGACTAACTAACTAACTAAATAGAAATATTTATTTGAAGTTGAGGGGCAGTAACATACAGTTGTGCAGAATTTTCACAGCCCAAATTCAGGGAGCACCATTCATATTATAAATTGAACAACTGAATGTGGTGGCTCTAGAGTTTCAACTTAGATTTTCTTTCATGAAAATCAAGTAAGACCAAAGTAAATTATCTTATTTATAAGAACATGACATTTATGACCATTTTATTTACCAAATTATTTCTATCTGTCTGCCTATCTATGCCTTTATCAATAAATATTCATAAGATCTATCCTTATGTTCACCACTCTTAAAGATTATTATTAAAGAATAGTTGGATTTAACTATTCAATAATGATTAATTTAATCACATATAGATATGTAGCAATTTACAAGTAATATTTGGTAGTAAGAAGAAATGATGTGATTGTCCTAGTCCTGGATTTCATAACATATCCTTTTTATTTTATAACATATCATGATTATTTGTCATCCATTTTACCCTTTTAACATTCCATTCTGTCCACATCTATCTTAATCCTCGGGAATAACCCAGCCTAGATAGGTGTTCTGAAGACATCAAGTCCCACACATCTAATTCTTTTTTCTGGATTTAATTTCCCTCTGAAAGAGCCTGGAAGGATCGTCCCTATATACCATATGATCCTACCACCATGGCCACATCTTGTTAGAGAGGAATGGACACCAGTCCCATGACCAGTGCTTTGCTCAGCCACAAGTAAATGAAGAATAAATAGAGACTATATAATTAGTGAGAGGACTTGAATTAGACAATCAGGGCCAGGACAGTCATATTGGACAATATAAAAAATTAATAAGAGAAAAACTTGGTTGCTACAAAGAGGAAATAATTAATTAAACACATTTAGAGAAGCAAATAGAAGTATATGTCATTGCTCTAGAATTAAAGATTCCACCTTCAATTTGGGGGAAAGAAAATAAAAGGAATAGATAAGGATTTAGAAAATAGATGAGGATTTAAGAAAAGGCAGCAAGGGGCCTCATTTTGGCCTTAGCCTCAGCCAGGTGCCCCAGCTTAGTTCAACCTGTATTTAGGGGTACATAGTACTTACAGAGAAATCAATATATTCATACTTTATTTCTCACTGAAGTGTTATTAACTCTGTATAATTCCTTTGGAGAGAAGAATAAATAAGCAATAGGCTTCAGGTAACTGAATCCTTTAATAAGTAATAGCCATGGCCCCTGACATTTAGGGGGTCTAAAAAGTGGTATGCACAAAATTAAAGCCTTCCTAAATTAAAAAAAAAAAATCTATGGTATAAGAAAGAGGAAAAGGGGTGCCTGGATGGCTCAGTCAGTTAAGCGTCTGCCTTCGGCTCAGGTGTGACCCAGGATTCTGGGATCCAGCCCCCATTGGGCTCCCTGCTCAGAGGGGAGTCTGCTTCTCCTTCTGTCCCTCCCCCTGCTTGTGCTCTCTCTCTCTCTCTCTCTCAAATAAACAAAATCTTAAAAAAAAAAAGAGGAAAAGTGTAAACTGCATTTTTCCCCTATGTAAACTGAGAAACCACAAAAAAGAAAAAAAAAGAGAGAGAGAATATGTGCATACAGAGATAAAAAGAATACCTTTACCAATGCTAAGACATATGAAAGCAGGCTGTTTTTCATTTCTTGTTACTAAATGTTCCTAGAATTACCTGCTATATCCTCACAACAACTCTCCTTTACTTGGGCTAGCTTGAATGGGTTTGTTTCTTTACAAACAAAAGAGCTTTGTTTGAACAAGTAAAGCATCAATCAAGAAAGTCTATTGTGGTGTTTGGGTTCTAAAAAGGCCTGTGATAATTAGGATTACTACTAAAGGCAGTGAGGAATAAGTAAAACAGAGACGTGAATCCAAGCCAAAGATTTTAGGAAGTGTGAAGATTAAACCAGGAAAACCAAGATGAGTAGACAAGATTCAAGTGCAAGGATAGGCCTAAATATGAGAGGGAGTTAAAGAGCAGGACCGGGACTGGGCAGAACTGAGTTACACTTATAGCAATAGCTGACCAGGTTGCTTAGGTCAACCTTACTGCCAAGAACAGCTAGAAATGAGGGAAACAATTTTTAATATCCATTAGAGAAGAGACATCCAGTTTCTAGTTTCAAATGTAAGGAGTGTGGAACTTACCACTCTGTCCTAACAACAATAAAGGCTGAATGGACTGAAAAATCAACAACTTCTTGGATCCCCACAGAAGGGAAAACACAGAACAAACTGCTGTCCCAAGACTAAAGAGACAGGCAAATACAGGTAATCACAGTTTACCAGAGCAGAACTCACAAGCAGAAACTGCCTCAGGAACCAGTATTAGGGTAGGAAACCTGAACTGAAATTGATGAACTATTGAAGGCTAACTATGGACAGGTCTGAGAGTTAAAAACCCAGGGGGATGCAGTCATAGGAGGGCCCCCACAATATTGTGAGATTTACCTCCAAGAGTTCAACCAGATTCCCACAGTAAATATTAGAAAAATTCCCTTGGGTTCTGGCAGGGGAAGGGGGAAAGGAACCTATTTGGAATACACCAGAGTCCTTTGTTCTCAGGAAGGCCTGCCCTCTGGAAACTAGTTAAGCACAGCCCCACCTGATGGGGTATTATCAGAGCCTACATGAACTGGGAGAAGGGAAATACCCAACTCCAACTTATTGTAATCATCCTTTCTTACCTAAAGGGGAAGAAAAAAGCAGAAGCATGTGGTGTTCACAGTCCAGAAGCACAGAATCACTGAAAAATTGAGATTTAATCATAAGACTGTAGAATGCTTCTCTCCCCCTAGACCTCACCACTAAATTACTAACGGCCTATTTATAAAAGTTCCTTTTACCCAACACCTGTCTGGCTACCCAAAAGAAATTAAAGGCCCATCAAAGGGCAGAAGACAGAGTTGCAAGAGACAGAGCAAGCATCAGAACCAGACATGGCATGATGCAGGAATTATTGGGCTGAAAATTTAAGCAACTATGATTAATATGCTAAAGGCTCTAATGTATAAAGTAGAGAGCATGCAAAAACAGATGGGCAATATAAACAGAGAAACAGAAATTCTAAGAAAGAACCAAAAAGAAATGCTAGAGACCAAAAACACTATAATAAAAATGGAGAAGAACTCTGATGGGCTTATTACTATACTGGACAGAGCTGAGGAAAGAATCCCTGAGCTTGAGGATGTATCATAGACCTCCAAAACCAAAAATCAAACAGAACAAAGACTGAAAAAAAAATAACAGAATATCCAGGGACTATGGGACTACAAAAAAAGGTAAAATATTCATATAATGGAAAAACCAGGAGAAGAAATATAGAAAGAAACAGAAGAAATAATTGCAATAATAATAACTGAGAGTTTCTCCAAATTAATATCAGAAACCAATATATTCAGGAAGCCAGGAGAATACCAAGCAGGATAAATGTAAAAACAAAACAAAATAAAAAAACTACACCTAGGAATATAATTTTCAAACTATACAAAACCAAAGAAAAAAAATCCTTAAATTAGCCAGAGGAAAATAAACAATAAACACCTTACCTACAGCAGAACAAAGATAAAAATAATACCCAACCTCTCAGAAACCAAGTAAGAAGAAAGTGGAGTGGAATATTTAAAGAGTGGAGAGGAAAAAAAAAAAAAAAACCACCAGCCTAGAAATCTTCACTCTCTGAATTTATCCTTCAAAATGAAGGAGAAATAAAGGCTTTCTCAGACAGACAGAAATTGAGGAAATCTGTCACCAGTCAACCTGCCTTTCAAGAAATGTTAAAAGAAGTTCTTTAGAGAGAAGGAAAATAATATAGATCAGACACTAAGATCTACATAAAGAAAGGAAGAACATTAGAAAAGGATTGATAAGTGAAGATAAAAGAAAAACTTACTTCTCTTATTCTTAATTGATTTAACAAATAAGTTTGTTCAAAATAATAATAGCAACAGTGTATTTGATTATGTGTGCATACACACACACGCACATTAAGGTATACATGTGAATATATTTATATCCTAAGATAGATATAGGTATAGATATATGCAATGATACAAATGGCAGGAGGGAGAAATTAGGATTATTTTGTTAATAAGGTACTCACACTACCCACTAAGTGGTACAGTGTTATTCAAAAATGTCATTGCATTAGTTGTAAATATATATTGCAAACTCTAGGGCAACCACTAAAAAAGGTTAAAAAAATGAAAGAAGTGATATGCTAAGAAATAGGATAACTGATATACTAAGAAGAGAAAATGGAATCACTTTAAATTCTCAATTAAATATCAGTTAGACAATATTAGAGACCAAGGCAGTGAGGATTTGTGGGGCAATATCAAGAAGAGCGAAGCCCAGAAAACGGAGCACTAATATGAGAGCCGCTTATTTTCTGAGGTGAATATTAATATCAAACAGCAGCACAGTGGCTGACAGGCTAAGAAGCTGAGCAAAGATTTCAGCAGTTTCATGACTCAGACGGCCAAGTAATAGTTCAAGGACTTTCAAAGAAGCGCAACCCTATTAAAACACCCCTAGCATTTGGTTAGGAATCTGAAGGGCCACATGGTAAAGAGTAAGTAGATCGGTCCTCAAAAAACACCCAGCTTTGAATCATTTCAGTTTTTGCTGGATTATGGTGATCTTCCCAGAACTTGATTGTCTGTCAGAAGTAAAATTAAATTGTATCTGGAAGAAGATATCATCTAGAGATTAAACTATGTTTGTAATTTTTCATGCACAAACAACAAACAGAAAATAGAAACATACCCATAGGATATGTAGATACTGATATGTTAGATGCATGCTATAAAATCACTATGATTAATATGTTCAAGTAATTTACTAATATGGTGGAAAATTCCATGAGATAAATGGAAATTATGAAAAAAGAATCATAAAAATTCTAGAACAAAAATTAAGCATTGGAAAACTTGGTGATGGGCTTCAACACAGCTGAAAAGAGTATCAGTGAATGACATAACATGGCATAAGAAGAAAATCCAGTCTGAAACACTGAGGGAAAAAAAGAGACATGAAATACAGTATAAAAATCTAATATACCTGTGACTGGCACCTCAGAAGAAGAGAAAGGGAGAGAATGAGAGCAAGTGAGAGAGGAGAAAGGGAAGAGATAAAAGCAATATTTCTAGACATAATGTTCAAGAATTTTTCTGAAATGGATTGAAGATATCAAGTTACTGATCAAGAAGCAATCCAAAATCTATTCAGAATAAAGAAAACCACATCCAATTCTATCTTACTAAAAACCAAACATTAGAAGAAAATATTAAAGGCAAATGAGAAAAAAAATGTTATTACTTTAAAGAGCAACCATAAGACTTAAAATAGAACTTTTAAATGTAAATAATGTAAATAATGTTCAGTTGTCTGTGTTTTCTTGTAATTCATTGGATTTCTTTAAGAGGAATATTCTGAACTCTCTGTTAGACAGTTCATATATCTCCATTTCTTTAGGGTCTGTCATCAAAACTTTATTAGATTACTTTGTTGATATCACCTTTCTTCAGTTATTCATGATCCTTGTAGCCAGAGGCCACAGGAGCCAGCCTGGAGTCTAAGTCTGTGGGGCCTGCTGCTGGGGCTTGCCACAAGACTGGGGCCACAACAACTGGCTGGGTGCGAGGGTGAGGAGCTCACAATAGCTAGTTTGGAGTGTAGGTCCATGGGGGCCAGCCTGGCACTGGAGTGGGCTGGAAGCCTGGAGCTATGAGAGCTGCCTAGGACTACAGCAAGCAGTCATGCATTGGTGTGGACCAATGCTGTTACGCACTTACTTCACTCTCCAATCCCCCCATGGACAGGTCATTCCTCTCCACACTGGGCTGCCCAGCCTTGGGGGAAGTGTGATGGGGTAATAAGAAACTGTCTTTTCTACCTTCTTCAATGCATCTTGTCTTACTTCTATATTCCATCCAGCTTCTGTTAACCGTCACCTGGAATCATTAGCTCTTGTGAAGGTGTTTTCATGCCTGGAGAGTTATTCAAATTGATGTTTCTGGTAGGGGAAGAGCTCTAGAAACTCCTACACCATCATCTTGCTGATGTCATTCTCAATGACTAAATAATTTAAGAAGAACTAGGACTCAATTGTAGAGAAAGTGGCTCGCTAAAACCCAATGAGGAAGTTAGAATCTCCAGCCTCCTGGCTAGGATTTAAGGTTAGACTTCATATTCCATGAAAGAAGAAGCAAAGGAAAAGTTGGTAGAATATCCAATTACCAGAGTCCTAGCAAGGGTCAATTAAGCAGACTAGTCATAAGTGACGGAGGTTATGGAAGGTACTGAAGCACAAGACAGTGACTTCTAATGCATTAATCACTCTCCATGTCCTTACATAACTGTAAAAAAAGGCTAGAATAATCTCTTTTCAGGTCCTATTAGTAAGTGAACAGAGAGACTCTAAATCTCATTGGACTGTGAACAGCCTGCAAATGACGTACCTAATTATAGACCATGGGTGAAAGTAGGGCAGGCAGGTCCTGACCAAAGTAGTATTTCTTCTGGGCTAAGTGCTACCTGGAAGACTTTCTCCTCAGAACTTGAAATTCTTTTTTTCTAAGGTGGTTTCTTGCCTCTTATTTTCAAGTTTTTCTTAACCACCTCATCCCCAGCTGAGCTCTCTTCTTTTTAACCACTTCATGTCCACGACTTATAGGCTACAGGATTTGTTTGTGTTAAGGCTGAGAAAGGAGGAAAAAAGAGAGCTGAACAGGCTGTAAGCATAAGAATACAGAGTCCAGAGAGAAACACAGATTAATTAGCAATCAGAATTGGATAGAAAGAAAAATAGGAAGTGACCACAAGGGGATGAGGTGGTGGAAAGCTTGACTATGGAAAGGTGACAGATACTGGAGATATAAGTGCATATCATAAGCTCTAAGAATTTAGCAACTGGTGATTTATTTTGGAAGAATGATCAAGAAAAGGAAAGAATGTGAAAATTGTCTGGACTTATACCAGTAAGTCTAATAAGAATCAAGAACTTTCACATACTCTTTAGGAATCCATGGTTATGTGGTTAGAGAAATCTTAAAATGCTACATGTCAGTCATGTGAAATTTTGGATAATTTTTTCCTGTGGGTAGGGAATTTAAGTTCAAGCTGAACTTTTGTGAGAAGAAATTGGCTGGAATTCTTTACCCTGCAGCCAAGAGAGGAACTTCAAATATGTTAGTCAGTGATCTATTTGTGAAAAATATGAATCTAAGGAATTTTAGCCTATCATCATATGCTGAAGTTACAGATAGAGCTTAGCTTGAACAAAAAGGTAAGAGTTTGTGTTTTACAACCTCTCACTTCTTGTATGTCTGTACCCTATCTCCCACTACATTTCTTCTCTATCCTGGAGACCCAGGCATTTCATACTTCAGTTCAAAGCTGAATTTTATAAAGGCCTGGATTCCTTTCCAAGTGTCTTATAAACTTAGGCTCTTATCTCTGCTTTTCAGGTGAAAAAAGAATGCTCAGAGTAGTTAGTGACTAGCAGAAGAAAATACAGATTAAAGTTGTAGAGCTAATTTCTCAGTATTTCGACTTCTTTCCATCTTTGGTGAATCCATTATTTTGTTTATTTATTTCTTTAACAAATATTTACAGAGAGCATTCTATGCACGAAACACCTAACTTTTACACAAAATGTCATAACTTTTCATCTATACTTTTCACTTAATCTCCACCGTAACTCTCTAAGACAGGTAAGTTATTAACCCCATTTTACAGACGACATGGTTAAGGTTCAAAGAGGACAAGTAATATGTCTTAGTTTACCAGGTTTATTAAGTGTCAGTGCTGTGACTTTCATACAAAGTTCAGTGAATTTCCCCTTAAATAGTGGTAATGACATAAAGATGCTAAAAGAATATTTTTCCTACCTTCACAAATTTTATCTAGTTGAAAACCAATAACAGAATAAAGAACAACATAAAACAATATAGTTACTACAAAGCAGTGTATTAAGTGCCAACTAAACTATGTAGGCATTAAGTGCCAAAGATTCATAGAAGGATCAATGATAACAGGAATCCTGAAAGCTTCACCGAGATGGCCTCGAAAGTTTAAGAGGATTTTAGGACTCTGCAGAAATTTTCTCAGGCCACTTCAGGTCCCCTCCCACAGGGAACCAGCAAGAACCTTGCTAGCCCCATGAGCTCCGCCCCTGAACTCTCCTGTGGACTCACCTACCCCTCTAATATGCCCTTGGTGGAGCCCATCTAAAGCAGTGCCACAAACCTGGCAGTGTGCCACAAGCTGTAACAGTGGCCAGCACAACTCCAAAGTGACTCCTGCCCTAAGGAGAGAGGAAGATAACCACAAGCATCAGTCCGACTATAGCCCCTACAGCATGCTGGGGGTAGACTTAGGATCTGAATGCAGGCCCTGCTCACCAACAAAAGGTTCTCAGGGGACAACATAGGGAAAACGCCCTGAAATTCTATGGTACTGCATTTCCATCAAATGCCTGTCTGATTCAACTCAAGCCCAAGGTGGCACCAGACTGGCCTACAAACCAAACCCTGCCCACAACAGGCAAAAAGTGCCATTGCAGACAACTGGACAGACAAAATCACAGCAAGAGATCTAACTGTAACAGAGATGAGAAATATATATTCCTGATAGAGAATTTAAACTAATGGTCATAAAAATACTTGGTGGACTTGAGAAAAGACTAGAGAACTTCAGGGAGACCCTTAACAAAGAGACAGAAAACATAAAAAAGAACCAATCAGAGATGAAGAACTTAATAGCCAAAATTAAAAATACACTACAGGGAATAAATAGTAGCCTAGAGGAGGGACACCTGGATGGCTCAGTCAGTTAAGCATCTGACTCTTGATTTCAGCTCAGGTCATGGTCTCATATCATGAGATCAAGACCCATGTCAGGCTCCATGCTTAGGAGGGAATCTACTTGAGATTCTCTCCCTCTGCCTCCACCCCACTCTCTCGTTCTCTCTCCCTCTCTCTATAAAATAGATAAATAAATTTTTTAAAAAAATAATAGACAAGAGGAAGCAAAAGAATGGATCAGTAATCTGGAACACAGAGTAATGGAAAGCAATCAAGGTACAAATAATAAACAATGAAAATAGACTAAGGG
This sequence comes from Ailuropoda melanoleuca, assembly GCF_002007445.2. NCBI lineage: Eukaryota > Metazoa > Chordata > Mammalia > Carnivora > Ursidae > Ailuropoda > Ailuropoda melanoleuca. Next base: position 47,295,869 of record NC_048219.1, read on the forward strand.
AGCTCGGTGACACCATCAAGCATAATAACATTTGCATTATCAGGATCCCAGAAAGAGAAGAGAGAGGAAAAAGGGCAGAAATTTTATTTGAAGAAAGAATAGCTAAAAACTTCCTGAATCTGGGGAAGAAAACAGAAATCTAGATCCAGGAGACACAAAGAGCCCTCAACAAAATCAACCCAAGGAGGTCCACACCAAGACACATAGTAATCAAAATGGCAAAAAAAAAAAAAAATAGTGATAAAGAAAGAATTTTAAAGGCTACAAGAGAAAGGAAGACACTTATATACCAGGGAAAGCCCACAAGGTTATCAGCTGATTGTTCAGCAGAGCCTCTGCAGGCCAGAAGAGAGTGGCATGATATATTCAATAGGCTGAAAGAAAAAAACCTGCAACCAAAAATACCTATCTAGCAAGGGTATCATTCAGAATAGAAGGAGAGAGAGTTTCCCAGACAAACAAATGTTAAAGAACCACTAAACCAGCTGTACAAGAAATGTTAAAGGGGACTCTTTGAGTGGAAAGGAAAGACCATAAGTAGGAGTAAGAAAAGTAGGAAGCACAAAGCAGTAAAGTTAAGTATATCTATAAACATCAGTCAAGGGACCCAAACAATAAAAGGATGTGTGTATATATATATATATATATATATATATATATATATATATATATATAACAACAACAATCATATACCTAAAACGTGGGGAGGAGAGGAGTAAAGCATGAGTTCAAACTTAAGTGACCATCAGCTTAATATAGACTGCTATATGCATAAGACATTATATACCTAGTGGTATATACGTAAAGGTAACTACACATACACAAAAAAGTTAAAACATGAAAAAAATAAAGAAAATGGAATCCAAGTGTATCCCTAAAGAAAGCCAACAAACCATAAAAGAAGAGTACAAAAGAAGAAAGGAACACATAAGAACTACAAAAACAAACATAAAACAAGTGACAAAATGGCAATAATTACAAACCTATCAATATTTACTTTGAATGTAAATGGACTAAATGCTCCAGTCAAAAACATAGGGTAATGGAATGGATAAAAAAGGAAGACCCATTTATATACTTCCCACAAAAGACTCATTCCAGACCTAAAGACACAAGCAGATTGAAAGAGAAGGCATGGAAAAGCAGTCATCATGCAAGTGGAAATGAAAAGAAAGCCAGGGTATCAATACATGTATCATCAAAATAGACTTTCTGAGAGACTGTAAGCAAGAGACAAAGAAGGACACTGTACAATCATAAAGGGAACAATTTAATAAGAAGATATAACAATTGTAAATATTTATGCACCTGACATGGGAGCACCCAAATACATAAAGCAGCTAATAACAAACATACAGAAAAGAATCACTACTAATACAATAATAGTAGGGGACTTTAATACACCAGTTACATCAATGAATAGATCATTCAAACAGAAAATCAGCAAGGAAACAGTGGCTTTGAATGGATACATCAGACTAGATGGATCTAACAGATTTATTCAGAATGAATAAAAAACCCTAAACCAGCAGAATACATGTTCTTCTCAAGTACACATGGAACATTCTCCAAAATGGATCACATATTAGACCACAAAATAAGTCTCAACAAACTCAAAAAGATTGCAGTCATGCCATGCATCTTTTCTAACCACAACACTATGAAACTGAAAATAAACCAAGAAAAAATCTGGAAAGAACACAAATACATAGAAGTTAGATAACACAACCCAACAAATGGGTCAACCAAGAAACCAAAGAGGAAATAAAAAATTACACGAAGACAACTGAAAATGAAAACACAGTGGTCCAAAATTTTTGGGATACAGCAAAAGCTGTTCTAAGAGGCATGTTTATAGTAATACAGGCCTACCTCCAGAAGTGAGAAAAATATCAAACAACCTAAGCTTACATCTATAGGAGCTAGAAAAAGAAAAAACAAAGCTTAAAATAAGAAGGAAATAATAAAGATTAGATCAGAAATAAACAAAATAGAAACTAAAAACAAAACCAAAACCCAAAAAACAATAGAACAGATCAGTGAAACCAGGAGCTGGTTCTTTGAAAAGATCAACAAAATGGACTCATTTTGGACTTAGCCAGACTCATCCAAAAAAAGTGAGGGAACTCAAGAAAAATCACGAATGAAAGAGAAGAAATAACAACTGACATCACAGAAATACAAAGGATTATAAGAGAATATTGTGAAAAATTATACTCCAGTAAATTGGACAGCCAAAAAGAAATGGATAAATTCCTAGAAACATATAACCTCCCAAAACCAAATCAAGAAGAAATAGAAATTTTGAACAGACTAATTACCAGCAAGGAAAATGAGTCTGTAATCAAAAAACTCCCCAAAACCAAAAGTCCAGAACCAGAGAGCTTCACAGGTGAATTCTGGCAAGCATTTAAAGAAGATTTAATACCTATTCTTCTCAAACTATTCCAAAAAATAGAAGATGAAGGAAAGTTTCCAAATTCATTCTATGAAGCTAGCATTACCTGATACCAAAACAGATAAAGACACTACAAAAAAAAAAAAAGAGATAGAGAGAGAGAGAGAACTACTGGCCAATATCTCTGAGGAACATAGATGCAAGTATCCTCAACAAAATATTAGCAAACCAAATCCAACAATAAATTTAAAAATTCATTTACCACGATCAAGTAGAATTTATTCCCGGGATGCAAGGGTGGTTCAATATTTGCAAATCAATCAATGTGATACACCACATTGAGAGAAAAGATCAAAACCATATCATCATTTCAGTAGATAGAGAAAAAGCATTTGACAAAGTACAACATGCACTCATGATAAAAATCCTCACTAACATAGGTTTAAAGGAAACATACCTCAACATAATAAATTCCTAGACTATGGAATTCATATAGAATACATGAAAAACCCACAGCTAACATCATACTCAATGGTGAAAAACTGAGAGCTTTTCCCCTAATATCAGGAACAAGACAAGGATGTCCACTCAGCACTTTTATTGAACATAGTATTAGAAGTCCTAGCCACAGCATCAAACAAGAAAAAGAAATAAAAAACATTTGAATTGGTAAACTTTCACTATTTGCAGATGACATGATAGTATATATAGAAAACCCTAAAGACTCCACCAAAAAACGAGTAGAACTAATAAATGAGTTCCGTAGGTGACAGGATACACAATCAACATACAGAAATCTGCTGCATTTCTATACAGTGAAGTAGCAGAAAGAGAAATTAAGAGAACAATCCCATTTTAAATTACATCAAAAATAATAAAATTCCTAGGAATAAACCTAACCAAGGAAATGAAAAACCTGTAGGGGAAGAAAAAGAAAGAAAAGATTAAGTGGACTTGGATGGAAAAGGACAAAGAACTTTCCTGGAATAGTGGATGATATGAATATTAGCAAGGAGGTAGAAATGTGTATAACATGTTAAAGGACAGTAAATAGAGTATTAATACAATAGTTGCCATTTATTGAAAGGTAACATTGTTTAGTGATTGAACGTATGGCCTCCAAAGACAGACTTCCTGGGTTTGAAATACACTACCACTTATTAGCTGTTAACATGGTAAGTTAATTAATTTCCCTATATCTCAGTGATCTCTTCTCTAAAATTAAGATAATGATATTACCTATTTTGGAGGCTTGTAACAAGGATCAAATGAGCTTACAAAGTGTTTAGAACACTGTCTAAACACTATGTAAGACATTGAATTAGCTAAGTGAAGTAATGAAAGTATTGTAAAAATACTGTTCTCCAAGTACTGTACTAAGCACATTATGCTATTTCATTTAATCCTCATCATCTTATAAGGTATATATTATTATCTCTGTGTTATTGGTGAGAAAAATAGAACTAAGATAGTTAAATTTTTTAGGATCACACATCTGGTAGTTTTTAAAGCTAGGATTCAAACACAAATACAAAGCCTGTGCTCTTAACCACTAAACTATACTTTCTAAGTTTAGGAAGCAGTGGAAAAATAAAGAAAAGCAGGGTGAGGCCAAATTATAGAAACCTTGAAATCGTCAGGCTAAAACAATTAAATCATATACTATAGGCAGTGAGAAGCTGCTGAAGGTTTTTGGGCAGTGGTGTGTTTTAGAAAAATTTATTTGACCACAGAATTCTGGGTGGATTAGAAATCTCTGGGCCATAGGAGCATCAAGTAGACACAAATATACCTCAAGTGAACCTGCAGAAAGTAGGTCAATTTTTCTTGTTCTTCAAACTCATCCTTAGAGATTCATCCATATATGCAACCCTATTTGATCTCTAAACCATAATCAATAATAGCTTCAGCACCAAATAATGAAAGAAATGTTGGGACTTCTATTGGCTGATTCCCAAATCCACCCAAACCCAACAATAGTGTTCCATTCTACCGCCTAAATGTAGGTGCAGACATTCATGTATATCCATAGTCTCTTTGTAATCTACAACTGAAAGGTATTTAACAACTAGAAAATGAATCACATGTGTAATGCCTCTTGGTTTAATAGCCCAACTCAACCCCCCAGATGCTATCCCCAACTATAAAGCATTGCTGGAGAAAATCACAAAGTCAGGGTTTCTGCTACTACAAATTCATGATCTTCAAACTTAGCTGGGCCTGAAATGCTGCCAGGCAGCCTTAGTCAGACATCTCTCCTATTCCCCTCAGTGGCTATTCCAAACTTTCACCACTCTTAAGCCTTTTACACCTCTCCCCCATACTACCATCACCAGCACCTTCTATTCCACACACATGCTCAACAGATGATTTTTTCTGTATTTTACTGAGAAAATAAATTTAAATGCAGTCATGTAGGAATTCCTCAGCTCCTCACTTGCCACCACCATGAATTTGTCTGTAAACCCACTTATTTCTATGTCTTTCCCTCCTAGATCAGTAAAAAGGTGCCCTTCCCTGTGTCCAGAGCTAACTGTTTCATCTGTACTCTGGATTCCCTGACAACTCGTTGATATCATTCTGCCAACCTGTTCCTTTCATTTCTAAATGTTCAACCTTCCTTCTCTACTGGTTCTTCTCCTTTAGCACATTCCCACAAGCAGCTCTATTACTTAAAATTCTCTTTTAATCCATGTCCTCCCCCACCAAACCCTCCTTCTCTTTGTCCTTTCAAAGTCAGGCTACTTGAAAGAGGAGCTTTATGTTCCTTGAGTTCTTTCCTCTCTTCATCCACTCTTTGGATTTTTCTTGGACCACATGTTCATAGAATAGGATTAGTCATAACATCTGGTTCATGACACACTCATTACTGCTTCTTGCACGGTCCACTTTTAATAATTTAGTTGGTCAGACTACCTGCTCTCTTCCCTTCTCTATACTGCTTCACACTCTCCCTTACAGGTTTTTTCTGAAGAAGAGCATTCCCTTAAAGAAACTCATGACCCGAAACCTCACCGAAAACACAGCTCCTAGGAAACCTGACTGAAGATACTGAGGATCATAGATCAGAAAGATTAAAAAGAGCCTGAAATGCCAGTGAAATCATGGAACTATCACACTAGTCCTGAACTACTTAACTCTGTACTCTTGTTACTTAAAAAAAGAACTATTTGGTTAAGTTCCTGTAGCTGAGTTTGTTAGACTTGCACTTGAGAATAGTCCCTAAATGATCCACTCCTAAACCTAGCTTCTCCAGTCCAGATCATTCTCCAAATTCCAGATACATCTACATACTTTAGTAACTTCTCAACTTAGTACCTAAATCCCAACCTGCCCAAAACTGGACTTCTAAATTTCTCCCAAAATAGATACTTCTTTCTGTATCTCAAACAGTGAATGTCACCTCTAACTGTTCATTTACCCCAAACAAAATTCTGAATGACAAACAGAGTCCTGCATCCCCTACCAACCTTTTCACACCTCTCCATTATCATGTTCTCCTGTACCACTGCCCCAGATTGATTTAGTCACTGAGTCCAGTCCCGTGGATTCCCTCTCTTAAATATATCTCAAATATATTCTTTTCTCACCATTCTTACCGCCAATGCCATTGCCTTACCTCAGGTCTTCAGCCTTTTGCTCTCCAATAATAGTTTCTTACCTGGTCTACTTGTTTCCTATCTTGATGATCTCCAATTTATTACTTACCCACACTTCCAGCAGACAGACTTTGTTTTTGCAAGAGGCAAAAAATATTTTCCTGTCTCCTCACAAGTAGTCTTCATGGTAAAATAGGATAAATTTAAAGTGGTTGTTCCCTGAAAGAGAAAAAAAAACAAAAGGATAAAAGTAACTAAGTTCTACATCTGTTTTTACACAATAAAGATTAAGGAAATGTGCAGGATAAGAAGAGAATCCATACATTAAGCTAATTCAGCAGATGCAGACACTTTGAACCAGAAAGGGCTATGAAATCCGACAACCCCTTTCTCTTCCCTGCTCTTCAACCAAATCTATAGAGACTGAGAAGAACAGTTGTGGTTTGAACTTCAAGCAAACTTCATTTTACTCTCAAACGTCCTTGTACTTCGCTGACTGCCGAGTTACTGCCCAAATTTGGTATCGTTCCTCTTAGAATTTTTCAATGATTTTCTACTACCATCAAGCAAAATGTGAACTTCAAAGTCAACCCTTATGATCTGGCTGTATTAAACTACCCAGAGTTTGCTACACCAAACTATCCAAGTAACTATTTTCATGCTCCCATGCCTTTTTGCATGCTGTTCCCCCTCCCTGTCACACCATTTTGTTCTGCCCTTTCCTCTTTACTGGTAAGATCTAGTTACCCTAGATGATGCAGTTCAAGCCTTTCCTAACCTACTAAGTCTAAATACCCTACAGCTGGACTTCAATATCATCACTCTAGGTGAACTTTTGTTGAAGCATTTCTAAAACTATATAGTAATAATGATGAATTCCTTAGGGGCAGAGACTATAACTCTGTAACCCCAGAATGAATCTGGGCCTCATACATAGTAAGAACCCCCTCTCAAAGTTTGTTTAGTGTGATATTTTGTTGTTTTGTTGTTGTTGTTGCCACCATTAACTAAGAACGTACTATTTTTAGGTTCTGTAATAGGAGATATATGTGCATTTTTAAAATCCTCCTCAAGCCCTATGAATTATGTACTATTATTAATCTCTGTTTTATAGATGAGGGAAGTGCTCACATAGAGCTTTAGTGATATATCCAAGTTCACGCAACTAGTGACTAAGCATGTGATGGCAATCTACATCTCTATTAATAATAAGCACTTGCAAATGTAGAAATGGCTATATGAGAACACATACATGTAAGCTAAAAACTATGCTCATTCATTTATTCAACAAATATTTAACGAGGAAAGATGGGTAGGAGCTGGAAAGTCATGCAACTATACTTCAGTTTCTCTAAGCAAGTGTCTTAACCATTTAAAACAAATTCACAAAATAAGTAAAATTATTAAACTCCTTTTCCCTTCTGACATCCGTCTGATGTCTTTCTTACAACCCCCCTCCTTCCTTTTTCTTTCTTTCTTTTTCTTTCTTTCTTTCTTTTTCTTTCTTTCTTTTTCTTTCTTTCTTTCTTTCTTTCTTTCTTTCTTTCTTTCTTTCTTTTTCTTTTTTTCTTTCTTTCTCCTTTGCAGGGTGTATTGCCTAATTTCCTTTGGACTACCATGATTTTACTCAGTCTCTGGGCATACAGGTGAAAGATAATGCACATATCTCAACTGATGTTCTGCATAGTTTTATTGGAAATGAGATACTCTCATTTATTTAAAAAATATAAGATGCTTGATCAAGAAAAGGATGAAAAAGGGAAAATACAAAAAGAATTCATCATGCATGAAATATTTGAAAAAAATAAGTAACCATGTTAGTTTACTAACAGAGAGCTAGAATAAATTAAGACCGAAAATAATTGTACCAAAATAAAAACCAGGTAAAATTGAAGCTTCAGGACCCTAAATCCACTACTAAAAATAGCCCAACACCAACTGAAATGGATGTCCAGTCCAAATATACGGCAAGAAGTAGGTGTATTCAAATAGCATTTAGTCTAAGGCGGAGTGTTCATTTGCCAGGCAGACAGGCCATTAAAGAACTGTGGTTTTGGGTGTTTTCGACTGAACCTGAATTTTCAGATGTATAAATTAGTTTACCTCCTTGGAAAGACATGATTTCCTGTTTTCAGGAGAAATGCAGGCTTCTAAAAGCTTATTTAAAAGGTTCAAAAGGCTACTTAGGCATCAAATAACTATTAAAAACAATATTTTGACTATTTAAGTGTAAACGAATCAGAAACATATGGATTAAATTTCCCTTAAATTGCACATGCCCCAAACTGAAGAGTATAAGCATGGGTGAAACCTGTTTTGGATTTCAGTGAGCCCAAAACATTTGAAAAATCATCTGAGATGTTCAGTGAACTCAAGAGTACCGCTGGATTCACCCATCCCTAATTCATCCCTGACCTATGCTTCTGGTCTTAATATAAGGAAAGATGTAAGTACACAAGTAGCTTGCAGGTAAAATGTCTAGATCTAAATTTAGAGGTGATTAAAAAAGATCTTTATAAATCTTTTAAAATCCTGTGTTTTAAAAGAAAGTCTTCCACTTTTAAAGAAAATCTAGTCTTTAGACTCTTCATATAATTTTCTTTTGAGTCTCTTCCTAATTAATGACAATTTATATGAGTCTAGGATTGAGAATTTAAAAAACAAAAATTTTTTGAGCTTCCACTATGTGCCAGGCACTGTGGTTGGTATTTTTACACACATTATTTCTTTTTTTTTTTTTAAGATTTTATTTATTCATTCAACAGAGATAGAGACAGCCAGCGAGAGAGGGAACACAAGCAGGGGGAGTGGGAGAGGAAGAAGCAGGCTCATAGCGGAGGAGCCTGATGTGGGGCTCGATCCCACAATGCCGGGATCACGCCCTGAGCCGAAGGCAGACGCTTAACCGCTGTGCCACCCAGGCGCCCCGAACACACATTATTTCTTTATTCAATCCACAAACCAGTTTCAGTGGCCCATGCACAAAGACAATGCATCTGTATTTCACTCAGTTTTATATACTTCATCTTGATCAGTCTGTTTACAATAAACAGCCTGAGTCTAATAAGTCAACTAAAAAAATACTATATTTTCTCATCGAATTAAACTGATAATATTAGGAATTAGGGGTGCCTGGGTGGCACAGCGGTTAAGCGTCTGCCTTCAGCTCAGGGCGTGATCCCAGCATCTGGGATCGAGCCCCACATCAGGCTCCTCTGCTATGAGCCTGCTTGTTCCTCTCTCACTTCCCCTGCTTGTGTTCCCTCTCTCACTGGCTGTCTCTATCTCTGTCAAATAAATAAATAAAATCTTTTTAAAAAATTTAAAATAAAAAGAATTAAAGTCCTTAGCTACCAGATGAACTACATAAAATTAGGAGACAGCAGAAAAAGTGATTAAGAGCAAATGTTTTTGGATAAAAAATTACTTTGTCTTTTTGTACCTTCTTTGTATAATGGGTAATAAAACCTACCTTATAACATCATTGTGAATATAGAGTAGGAAGTTGTATGTAATAGGCCTGAGAGTAAACAATGCCCAATAAATATTACTAAGAAATATACGTATACTGTTGTATGTGCTCAAAACTTCTTTTCTCCAACAACCAGTCAGGTCCAGATTGTGACTGCCTATAACCATTACCAAAATGAATCACTCTGATCTCTCTCCAGACTCTCTGTGATAAACACATCACCATTCACCCAGTAGATAATGAATGGTCCCCATACATCCTGAAGAGGGTGCTTGGAACCACCTCCATCATGAGTTACAACTCTTCACAACATGGGTGGACTTAGAGGGTAGTGTGCTATGTGAAATAAGTCAGACAGCAAAAGATAAATACCATATGATTTCACTTATATGTGGAGTCTAAAAAACAAAACAAAAAAACAAGCAAACAGAAATAGACTCACAAATACAGAGGGCAAACTGGTGGTTGCCAGAAGGGAGGGGGTTGGAAGGATGGGTGAAATAGGTGAAGGGGATAAAGAGGTACTAACTTCTAGTTATAAAATAAATAAGCGACAAGAGTAAAAATACAGTACAGGGAATATAGTCGATAACACTGTGATAACTCTGTATGGTTGCAGATGTAACTAAACTTATTGTGGTACATAATTGTTGAATCACTGTGTTATACACCTAAAATGAATACAATATTATATGTGAACTATACATCAATAAAAAGTGAAAAGTAAAACAAAACAAAACAAAAAAACAAATGAGTTACATCTCTCCACCTCACAGTGCCCTGTAAAATGCCATGCCAGCTACTCGAGGATTGAGGCTATCCCCACACTTATCAGAAGTTACCTGTGTCAAATAGCAGGACCTGCCATGACCCAGCCCCTGCTAACTGAGGTGTATCACACCATTACAGGAACCTCCTTTTCCCCATCAAAATCCAGGGGCTCCTCTACCGTTAGTTCAGGGAGTTTACTGGGCTCCGAGAAGTCATAGTTCTTTCTTGGGTATACCTCAGCTCCAGCACTCTGGCCAACCACTCTGTCACCACTGGAGAAGCAGCACAACCCAACGTGCAGGCTCATTCAGTGTAGCTCCAATGTTCAGATACACTATCTTTGCGAAAGAGAAGACGTATTGACAGCCCCCTTCCCACCCACCACTCATGCTTTCTTATCTGAGGGTCATGCCCCTGCCTCCCTATGACTTTGATTTTTGCTCAGAGAAATGGAAATGGGGTGGCTAGGAAGAGTTCCCAGAACCATACCACAGTTCTACATAGGAAAAATGACCATAAGACGTTTTTCTTTGACTGTTCCCCCCACCTCCTTGCATGCTTTTTTCCCCTCCTTGGGAAAAGTCTGATTCCCCACTATGGCAGCCTATAAGGTTTTCAAAAAGTCTCTGTGCAGATTTTAAACTTCTGAGTTATATCAAACTTTGTCAGATTTGCTGGTTATTCAACTTTCCATTGTCTGTCAGCAGTGAAAACCTAACCAGAAGAGGTGTTCTGGCCAGCAGGGATCTATGAGTCACTTATCTCCATGAGGTTTTAATGAGCTGCATTAAGTCAAGCACTCTGACAAATCTGTACATAAAGTAATTGGTTTTAAATGCTCTGTGAGAGGCTGCACATGGAGCAAAGGTACTGAATGTTGTGTACTCACCACAGGTAAGAATTTTAAGAGGCAACCTAATGGCTTAAGAGCCTTCTAATTCTCATTAGGTCTCTCTTTGGTTGGGTTGCTCTTTAAGTGTACAGGACCAAGAACTAGCTTCAGACCATAGCTAAGAAGGTGAAAGTGACTGGTACTTAATCGAGGGCTCACCTTTCAGCTATGTGAGAGAGAGAAGGGAAATAATGGGACAGTACAGTAATCCTCCCTTCTCTGTGGTTTTGTTTTCCACGGTTTCAGTTATTCATAGCCAACTGTAGTCCAGAAGTAAATGACTCTCCTTCTGACATATCGTCAGAAGGTTAATAGTAGCCTAAAGCTACATCATAATGCCTACATCATTCACCTCATTTCATCTCATCACATAGGCATTTCATCATCTCACATCTTCATCATCATAAGAAGGGCGAGTGCAGTACATTAAGATGTTGTGGAGAGAAACTACATTCACATAACTTTTATTACAATATATTCTCACAATTGCTCTATTTTATTATTAGCATTGCCATTAATCTCTTGCCATTCCTAATTTATAAATTAAACTTTGTCATAGTTATGTACGCATAGGAAAAAAAACAATATATATAGTGTTCAGTGCCATCCACAGTTTCAAGCACCTACTGGGGGTCTTGGAATGTATCATTTGGTGATAAAGGGACTACTGTATACTCTTCCTTCTTGCACCTCCAGTGATATTCCATTTTAGTTCATCTGCCAAAGGTGGGGATAAAGCTGGCAAAGTAGAATTTTGGGTGCTGCTTGAGCTTCCATGCCCTTTTATCCACAATGTTGTCACTCAGGCCAGTTTGGGACAAGGCTGCAGGGTCGTTGGCAATACTAGGTTACCAAGAAAGGAAAAATTCATTACTGGAGATGCTGGCCTGCTAATAGAAGGTAACTGAGTGAAGACATAGGTTAAGGTCATGCAACATTAGGCATAAGACTGTCAGTACCAGGGGTACATTTGTCAGACAGCATTGCAGAAAGGTATCTCAGCAGGAATTTACACTGATGTCCTAGTGTACTGCAACTGTGATCCAAGGAATTCTATCCATATTGGAGAGGTCTTCAACCAATGGAGGTGGGGACTATGGGCTTGTTTCCAGGGGCACAATTCTAGCCATCAAGGAGACAAATGAGATTTTCAGAACACTGCAACAATCTGAGTTCAGGAGGGATGTTAGATCTCTAGGAGACCTGACTGGAATACTAGGGAGGATAACCACACAGGCTACCAAGTAGGAAATGAAAGCTCCCAGACTCCTCTTTTCCCCATATTTCCCCCTCTTGTCACTGGCCCTAATATCTCACTCAAATGCCCAAGTCAGAAACCTAGGCACTATGCATGATACTTCCCTCTCGCATCTCTTCATATCCAAATCAAACACCAACCCTTTGTTCCACATTCTTAATGTCTTTTGTCACTTCTCTCTATCCCCACTGTCATTACCTTAGTTCAGGATACCATCATCTTTCCTCTAGATTACTATAGTAGCCTCCTAACTATTCTTCTTGCCTTCCTACCAATTCCCATTTCCTACCATACACCCCTTCTACTCATGCTCTGGCTGTCCCTAATTACTTGCAGCTCCTTGCATGTGCCATGCTCTCTCTTGTTTCCAAGCTTTGCATGTCTTCATTTGGTGAAGTCTTACGCTTCCATTTCTCGAAGAGGATTCCCAATTCCTAAGGACTGGGCTCAGTGCCCCACCCCCATGCTACTACAGAACCCTATAAAAAGGGCTATGAATATCATATCACAGTGCCTCTTTTCTTGCTTTGGTCTTTTTGATCACCTTTGTACTCCAGCTTTTAGTGCATTACCTAACAAACAATATGCAATCAATGAATCTTTAACTAGTGGACTGGATTCTGTAACTTGGGGGTTACATTCATGACATACCTGATTGTGAATCTAAATGATATTATAAAAAAGAATTAGACAAAATATTAAAAATAGAACTACCATATTATCCAGCAATCCCTCTTCTATACATATAATATATATATTATATATATTATATTCATATAATATATATTATATACATATAATTATATATAAATATAATTATATATTTTATATATCATATAATATATTATATACATATACCATATAATATATATATATATATATCCCAAGGAAATTAAATCACTATCTTGGAGCTCTCTGCACCCCATGTTCACTGCAGCATTATTCACTATAGCCGAGACATGAAAACAACCTGTGTCCATTGACATATGAGTAGATAAGAAAAATGTGGTGTGTATGCAATGGAATATGATTTATTCATAAAAAAGAAGGGAATCCTACCTTTTGTAACAACACAGATGGCCTTTGAAGGAATTACACTAAGTAAAATAAGTCAGAAAAAGATAAATACTTCATGATATCACTTATATGTGAAATCTTAAAAAGTCAAACCCATAGAAATAAAACAGCATGATGGTTGCCAGGGATTAGGGGTTGGGGAAAATGAGATGTTGGTCAAAGGGTATAAACTTTCATTTATAAGATAAACAAATTCCGGTCATATAAAGTACAACATGGTGACTATAGCTAACAATATAGTATTATATACTTGAAAGTTGCTAAGAGAGTAGATCTTAAATGTTCTCACCACACACACAAGAATAATTATATGAGGTGACAGATATATTAACTAATCTTATGTGGTGATCATTTCACAATATATACATGTATCAAATCATCATGTTGTATACCTTAAAGTTACATAATGTTAAACATCAATTATATCTCAATAAAACTGGGGGGGAATTTAAAAATTTCAAACAGACATCTAAGGAACATACTAAATCCCAGGAATTACAGCTATGTCTCCAGATTCTGAATCTGAGGAGTGTGACTATACCTAATGAAGACATTAATCTTCTATTAATTTTGGTAGAGGGGCTACATGGGTAGTTCATTGATCCGAGAATGGACAACTAAAGAAGCAAAGAAAAAAGCAAAATAAAACCAAACCACCAGGCAGAAGTAAAAATACCTCCACATCTAAAAAAGAGCTCCTTTAACTTCCTTTGGCGACAGGAAATAGTACTTTTTCAGGAAAATCCTCCTATTAGTCATTCTAACACTGAGTCTAGACCAGTATTTGCTCCAAGCTGATCATAAATTCTCTTAGCATTCCCACCTCCATATATAAATCTCACCTATCCCAAATTGAGGCTATCCCAGACACAAGAAAAACCAACACCCAACCTTGATAACAAGTATTAAGATGTTAGTTTGCTAAAATGAAAGCAAGTGTTTCTTGCATATATCCCCTTTTGTATAGAAAGTTGAACAAGTTGAAATAAAACAGCAATTTTAAATGATAATGTGGAAAAAAAGGCAAGGATCTTCAGGGCACAATAATGTTGCATCTAAGATTGGTCAGAAAGTAAGGCTTCCAAATTCTGTCTTCATTGGTTAGCTAAACAAAATACTTTCTCTCAATGCACTTGATACTCTCACACATTGAGATTTGCCAAAATCTGCTAATCATGGTCAACTTCATGTACTCTCTGTAAAGCCTGGGCCGTTATCCTGTATGGGTGCGCAGGTTGCTCACCAGATAAAAAGGCCCACCTAAAACAATGACTAGAGTCTGAAATCAAGCCTGAACTCTGCTCAACAAGCTTTGTGCCCTCACTTGGGGCTTGTATCACCAAGAAGACAGGGTACATTTTCCTAATCCATACAAAGGTACTATATGGGTAGTAGGGATCTTGCTTGAAAGGGTTAAGACTCAGCATTGCCACAACTCTCAAGTAACCCTAGAAGATCAAACTTCTGAATTATATGTTCCAGAGATCCCAAAGGCCTTCATCAATCTCAGGATATACCATTCTGCCCTCTAATCATCATGACTTTGAGCCTGAACCATTAAATGAATCCACTCAACTTCTGCCCATCAGGACTTCTGCTTATAGTAGAAACTGCCAGACCTTTAAACCATGCAGAACAAACAACAAAGGCTATAAAAGTCAGCTTGAGGCTAGGGAGTAAGCAAAATCCAGCCTTCTGTTTATATTTCAGACCTGCTTGATTCCAAGTGCTTTGAGCACACTTGCGTCTTTGGCTGGTAGTACAATATCTCAACTTTCTTGGAACCCCATCTTTCCTGGGACTCAGCCCCCTAGATATCAGTCTTCTGACTGACTTCCTGGATAGGGTTTAGGCCCCTGCATCTGCTTTTCCAATCCTACTCTCCTCTGAGGCTGACCACCCTTTTCACTAGTGATGAATGAGATCCCAGGCCCAGAATTCAGCCCAATATAGATATTGATATGGCCCAAGTGATGAGGTTAACAATATGGTATATTTCATGGGCTCCAAAATACCAAACTGCACAGAAGTGGGAGTTTTCCACATATCATTTCTTTGTCTTCCTTCACTACTCATCATAAATATCTCATCCAGTAAGACCAAAATGTCTCATCTTATCTTTATCAACAACAATAAAAAAACAACAAACATCCACTCCGGTGAAGACCACAGAGCTAAATTCTAGAGCATAAAAGTTTATGAAACCCAGACCGTATTCTTGAATGCTGCCCATCAATACCATATTATGTCTCAGAATAGCTCTTATTGGTGGAAAGTTCTGGTCATAACCAGGATGCCAGAGGAACTGCAGGAGGACAGCAAGATTGAGAAAGCAGGGCTAGGCTTCCTGGTACCTGTTGAGAGCAGGATAGCAGACTTAATTCTTTAGGCCCTAGTTTTTCTGAAGGCTGGCTCTGTTGCTGAACCCTCTTCTTCCCTTAGTATACCCCATCTAAAATCAACCTAATCTCCTCCTTACTGTCTGCAGTCTTCCCCCTCCCACAGCTCTCTGTATTCTCCTCTAAATGCCACATTTGGTCTCTATACATGCCTTTAAAACTGACCCTTTTTTAACCACGACTCTCTTCCTTAAGACCCAGAACGATTTATTTTATTCAGGATCAGGCTCTAAAATCTCTACAAGCTTTTCTGGGACCCTTTAACACACCAAGAGTTTTCTAGAGATGATGACCAACACTCACTGAATTCTTATTACAAGTATAGGCTTGCACTACTCTGGTGGGGCCCAGGAAGGTCTGAGTTTTCTGCCACTACAGCCCTGCTGTCCTTCCAGACAAACCTAGGCTGACACTGGTTGATGTGTCTCTGGAAACCAAAATCCACACTGACATGACTTACTTTTCTTGACATCACTATTTTTGGCTGTGATCTCCATGTCAATATCATTCCTCTTCCCCTCCTGTGATTCTGTTGGTCTCATAACACAGTTTTTGTCATCTGAGGGAGGAGGATGAGGAAGGTAGAAATAGCTTTACAATAAAGTTGGTGCTGTGGACAGCAAAGCGAAAGAAGGGAAAAAACCTGGGTCTTTGATGACTTTTTTTTTTATTATTGTGGTAAAATACACATAACAAAAAAATTGGCCATTTTAACCATTCTTTTTTTTTTAATTGGTATAGGGTCTTTATTTTTTAAAAAGATTTTATTTACTTATTTGTCAGAGAGAGAGGGAGAGAGAGAGCACAAGCAGTGGGAGCAGCAAGCAGATTGAGAGGGAGAAGCAGGTTCCTCACTGAGCAGGGAGCCCAATGAGGGACTCGATCCCAGGACCCCGGGATCATGACCTGAGCCAAAGTCAGACACTCAACCGACTGAGCCACCCAGGCACCCCAGGCACTTAACCATTCTTAAGTGTACAATTCAGTGGCATTAATTATATTCATGATGTTGTGCCACCATCACCATTATCTATTTCCAAAACTTTTCATCACCCAAACAGGGACTTTGTAACCATTCAGCAATAGCTCCCATTCCCCGGTCTCCCCTGGCCCTGTGACCTCTAATCTACTTTCTGTCTTGATAAATTTGCCTATTCCAGATATTTCAAATAAGTAGAATCACATAATATTTGTTCTATTGTGTCTGGTTTATTTCACTTGGCATAATGTTTTCAAGGCTGAAGGTTTGTGAAGTATGGTACCCATTATCAACAGTGTACTCATGATTCAATTCATATTTTGTGTATACGGTTATAAATTTTACACAGCATTTATCTTGGTGCTTAATATAAATCCATTTGATTTGAATAAACACGCACAACTTATTTTATTGCATTTGGCTTTATTGCATTTCACAGATAATGCATTTTTTACAGATTGAAAGTTGGTGGCAACCCTGTGTCAAGCAAGTCTATTGGCACCAGTTTTCACAGCATTTGCTCACTTTCTGTCTCTGTGTCACATTTTGATAATTCTCACAATATTTTAAACTTCTTCATTTTTATTATGTTTGAATTGCTGCAGTCTCATGATAAAACTTTAATGAATGAGAAGTTGCTTCTTATGGATGAGCAAAGAAAGTGGTTTCTTGAGATGAAATCTATTGGTGAAGATTCTGTGAAGATTACTGAAATGACAACAAAGGATCCAGAATATTACGTAAACTTAGTTGATAGAACAGTGGCGAGGTTTGGGAGGATTGAATCCAATTTTGAAAGAAGTTCTACTGTAGGTAAAAGGCTATCAAACAGCATCAAAGGCCAGAGAGAAATCATTTGTAAAAGATAGTCAATCAGTGTGGCAAACTTCATTGTTGTCTTATTTCAGGAAATTGCTGCAACCACCCCAACCTTCAGCAACCACACCTCGCTCAGTCAGCAACCATCAACACTGAGGCAAGACCTTCCACCAGCAAAAATATTATGACTCACTGAAAACTTAGATGATAGTTAGCATTTTTTAGAAATAAAGTATTTTCTAATTCAGGTATATACATATTTTTAGACAATGCTATTGCACATTTAATGAACTATAATATAGTAAAAACAATTTTTGTATGCACGTGGAAACCAAAAAAATCATTTGACTCACTCCATTGCAACACTTGCTTTATTGTGGTGGTCTGGAACTGAATCAGCATTATCTCCAAGGTACATCTGCAATGAAGGGTAGTATGTGTATGTGGTGTGTGCACACTTTAGTTTCATGAACCTTGGGAAACTGGTTCTACAAATGTCATAGAGAGACCTAAATGTATAGCCCTCTTTTTTAGCAAAGTGATGATATTCCTCTTATTTATTAAATCACTGGCTTCAGTGTTATGCAGACCTATTTGCAGATCAATTTCAGAAAAGAATAAAAATATTGTGAAAATTTCAGTTTCATAAATATTTATATTAAAAACTTCAGAATTTTGTTCCTTTTTATTGCTGAATAGTATTCCATTCCAAATATACAATATTTGTTTATCCATTCATCTGTTGATGAACACTTGGATTATTTGCACCTTTTGGCTATTGCTAATAATGTTGCAATGAATACTGACATACAAAGTATCTGAGTCCCTGTTTTCTACTCTTCTGGTTATATACTTAGGAGTAAAATTGCTGGCTACGGTAATTCTGTCAAGCTTTTGGAGGAACTGCCAAACTCTTTCACAGGGGCTGCATTTTAGATTCCCCTGGCAACATAAGAAGATTCCAATTTCTCTACATCCTTGCCAATATTAGCTATTTTTTTAAAGAAATATATTATTATAGTCCTCCCAGGAGATACAAAGTTGTATTTCACTGTAGATTTGTAGTTTGGGTATGCATTTCCCTAATTCTGAATGATGTTGGTATTTCCCTAATTTCTAATGATGTTGAGCATTTTTTCATGTACTTATTGGTCATTTGTATTTCTTCTTTGGAGAAATGTCCATTCAAGTCCTTGCTCATATTTTAATTAGGTTGTCTTTGTGTTGTTAAATAGTAGTAGCTCTTTATATATTCTGGATATAGACTTTTATCACAGATATGATTTACAAATATTTTGTAGATTTTCTTTTCATCTTCTTAACAATGTCCTTTGACATACAAAAGTTTTTAACTGTGTTGTGGTCCACTTTATCTATTTTTTCCTCTTATTATTCTTGCTTTTGGTGTCATACCTAAGAATCTATTGCCAAATCCAAGGTCATGAAGCGTGCTCCTATGTTTTCTTCTAAAAGTTTTATGGCATCAACTCTTACATTTAGGTTGTTGACCCAATTTAAGTTAATTTTTGTATATGATGTGAGGTAGAGATTCAACTCATTCCTCCGCATGTGGAAATCCAGTTGTTCTAGCGCCTCTGTTAAAGAGAAAATTCTTTCTTTATTGAATGGACTTGGTACTCATGTCAAAAATCAAGAGGGCATAAATATATGGGTTTGCTTATGTAATCTCAGCTCCATTCTATTGGTCTATATGTCATATCTTCATGCCTTTCATGACTTTTTGAGTTGCTTGATTACAGAAGGTTACTTCATTTTCTATTGCTGCTATAACAAATTATTACAAATTTGGTGGCTTAAACAAAAACAAATTTATTATCTTAAAGTTCTAGAGGACAGAGTTCCACAGTGGGTTTCACTGACATAAAACCAAGGTTCCAGCAGGGCTACATTTTTTTCTGGCAACTCTAAGGAAGAATCCATTTCCTTATCGTTTCAAGATTCTAGAAGCCACCCACATTCCTTAGCTTATGGCCTTCTTCCATCTTCAGAGACAGCAGTGGTAGGTTGAGTCCTTCTTACATTGAATCACTCTGACTTTTGCTTCATCATCACATTTCTGTCTCTGTCTCTGACCCCTCTTTTGCCTACATCTTTTACTCTTGTGATTATATCAGACCCACTCAAACAACCCAAGATAACCACCCTATTTTAAGTTCAGTTCATTAGCAAATTAAATTTCCCTTGACATGTAATATATTCACCAGTTTCAGGAATTAGGACATGGACACAGTTAGGGAACTATTGTACTGCCTTCCACAGCCATCTCAGTTCTGGACTCGTAGTCATTTGATACAATAAATTTCCCTATAGTTAAAGCCTATATAATTTGAGGCTGGGCCTGATGTACTCACCAGAGTCCCCCTATCACCACTCACCACAGTGCCTGGAAGATAGTATATGATTACTATACTATTGAAAAATATATTGATTGATGCTAAATATATTTATTGATATATTTAGTGCCCGGATCATTTGTGCCAGTGATTTTCAAACTAGGTCCCGTAGAATTCTAAAGTTTCATTCCTGTGCTTTAGGAATCACTTAAGGTGGGAAGGAGAAACTGCTGAGGAAGAAGTTGAACCTTGCTTCAATCTAAGCAGTTTGCTTTTGTCTATTTCATATTTTGAGGTTCTATATAAAATTATATTTATAAGAAGTCTACTGATACAGGAAGTTAAAAAAGAAAACACTGGGATTAGGTCATTGACAAGACAGCACAATTCCAAAATGTTTGCTTCATGAAGATGTTGATTTTATAAGATAAACTGAACCAGCTGTCTAGGTGAGTTACCCTTGTAACGAGAAGGACGTGCTTCACGTGGTGCCCAGCTGAAACTGGGCTGAGTAGAACTGGAGCATGAGACAGACTCTTTACAACTCAGCATTCTAAATATAGTTTCCTGTTCAATCCCCCAAATATTTTCTTCCAATTAAGCAATTCCCTTGGCCCTATAATTTCAGAAAACTCCTTGGAATTCAGTTGGAAATGAAGAACTTCCTTTTCCAAGCTACTGAGAAAAGAAAAGCAATAGTGAGCATGATTAAGTGCTTACTCACTCTGTGCCAAGCACCATGCTAAACAATTTACACACATTATTCCTCATGTGAATGCAATCTTTGCCATAATTCTGCAAAGTACACAGTATCTCCATTTTACTGATAAGAAAACTAAGACAGATAAATATTAATCTGCCCAAGGCCACAAAACTTGGTAGGAGATCTTTTAATATTTCCCTCATACACTGGTCTCAAAGACACCCATAAGAAGAGGGGTCCTTTTTCCTTACTGTCCTTAAATGACCCTTTCATTTACACAATGTCCAGGGCATTCACAGAGATTTCAGATGTAGAGTTATGTTTAAGTGAAAAGTAAGCTATATGCAGTGGGAAATCTGCCTAAGACCACGCCTTCACTAAGACACAAAATTTCTGGTTGATTTAGGAATAACTAGGGAGCTATCTGTTGACATCTCCACAAGAACTTTAATATGCTTCCTGAGTGAAGCACAGTAAGCAGCTGAGTAGAGGCTGTTTAGCAAAGATTAACAGCCTACTCTGAAGGCAGCCAAACTTGGGTTTGGGTTTGAACCGTGGCTTCAACTGACTGCGTGCCTGTGCGCAATTCTTCACTCTGGTAAGCTTATGTGTTCTCATACGTTCAATGGGGGTGGTAATAGAGGCATGGAGAGGATTAAGCAAGATAATGACAATTAGAAGTGTTTGAAATAGCCCCAGTTATAAAGTAAACAGTAAATATTAGCTTTATGAAGCTTTTGGATATGAATTTTACATATCGGTTTTCATGTAGTAGCAATAATAATTAGCAGCAATGATAATGAATCAGTAAAATAACAATAATAACTGCTTCCTCCCTTCCCTGATGGTCTATTTTTCCCTCTACAGGAATGGTCCTGCCAACATCAAATCTGCTGTGATACATGTCATCATAAAAAACAACTCTCCTGTGTATCACATTTCCCTCTAGCTATCACCCAATTGTTATGCTCCCAATAAAACAAAAATTTTCCAAATCATGTTGATACTCACTGTCTGTACTTCCTTTTCTTCTATTCTCTTTCAAAACCACACTAATAAGGTTTTCTTTCCAACACCTCTTTGAAAACCGCTTTTGTCAAGATCACCAATGACCTCCTCATTGCCTAATCCAATCCTTATCTTATTTGTCCTCTAAGCAGCATGTGACACAGATGATCACTTCTTCCTTTTTGAATCATTTTCTTCGCTTGGCAACCATACCAGCACTGTGTTCCTTCTATTCTCTTCTGGTATCTTCCAGAATTCTTTTCTAGAATGCCCTTGGCCTCAGATCTCTCTGTCCTTTAGCTAACCCCACTTTCCAGTGATCTTATCCTGTTCCATACTTTAAATATCATATATAGGCTAAAAGCTCTTAACTGTATCTCTCTAACAGCAGGCTCTCCTTTGAATTCCAGATTTGTATTGTAATTGCCCATTGGACATTTCCATTTGGATGCCTAATAGGTATCTCATATATATAATTTCCCAATCTGAACTCCTATTTTCCTATTTCTACTCTCCACCTCCACCCTTCCTTAACTCTATAAATGGCAACTCAGGTTTTTTTCAGTTGCTGAGGTCAAAAACTTTTTTTTCAGTTGCTCAGGTCAAAAACTTTTTTGACAGCCTCCCCCCCGTGACTCCCAGCCACACCCAATCCAAGCAAGTCCTATTACCTCTACCTCCAATCTGACCCCAGTCTAATAATTTATCCTAAAATCTAAAAACAATCAGAGTGTTCCTTAGTTTAAAATTTACACAAGGTAGTGTCACTCCTTTGCTTGAACATCCTATAATGGCTCTCATCTCATTCAGAATAAAATCCAAAGTTCTTACTATGGTCTACAAGGCCCTTCATGATGTTATCCCTATTATTCTGATTTCATCTTCCAGTATTTTCCTTCTGTCTCACTCCACTCTAGCCAAACAGAACCCCTTAGCATTCTTGAATATTCCAAAGCTTTGCACTAACTTTTCTTTCTACTTGAACTGTTCTTCCCACTTATTTCTATGTACCTTGTTCCTTCATTTATTTGTCTGTTCAAATGTCACCTTATCAGAGAAACCTTGAAATAGTCATCCCATCTCTATCACTCTCTATTCCTTGCCTTGCCTCATTTTTCTTCATAGCAGTCATCACTACTTAGAATATAAAATTTTTTAAATATGTGTCTTCCTCATTGTAATATAATTTCCATAAGTCCATGGACTTTGTCTTTATTATTCATTGCTATAGCCTAAATGCATAGAACAGTACACAGCACATTGTAGAAACATTCCTAAATATTTATTGAATTAACAAATCATTTGTTAAGGCCCTACTATGTTACCATTATCTTAGTCAATCCTTACAACCCCCTGGGGTTAAATGCTTGGGTGCTATGTCAGAATGTCACAAGTCTGATGTTCTACTAGTTGTATCAAATTGGACAAGTTACTTTGCCTCCCTAAACCTGTTTCCTCATCTGTATAATAGGAAATAATATCTATTTCAAGGTATATTGTGAAGATTTAAAGGAATAATATGTGAAGAGTTTTGCATAATGCCTAAAAGATGTCTAATATTAATATAGGTAAGAAAAGTAAGAATCAGAAAGGTTAAAATCTACATGTTATAAAATCCACAGACAGAT
This sequence comes from Ailuropoda melanoleuca, assembly GCF_002007445.2. NCBI lineage: Eukaryota > Metazoa > Chordata > Mammalia > Carnivora > Ursidae > Ailuropoda > Ailuropoda melanoleuca. The sequence goes on from NC_048219.1 coordinate 47,319,226, forward strand.
TATAAAAATAGAAGCAGAGGGCTGGATAAGGAATCTAGAGCTCTGATGCTGGAAAATTTGTGTTTATTTTACTGGTCTTGAAACTAAACCTAGACAAACAGTTTTTCCCTTTCCATTTGTTGCTAAATCTAAAGAGCAAAGTGAAGCCTTTGTTTTCAAGTTTTATGAGATCCTGCTGAGGTGTCCTGTTTTCTGTAATAAGTATTAACATTTTTCTATTTTTATTTATTCACACAACAAACATGAATCAGAATTTATAATCTACTTGGGAACATAAGCCACATGTTTTGATGACAAGGAAATTAGGAGAACTGAGGGAGTGCTAAGGAAATTCAGGGGTAAGAGTACGCATACCTTTATTTCTTTGTAGGTGAGGACTCTCCTATTCCTTCCCTCACTCCCAATCCATAGGCCAGTTTCTTTGTAAACTCCTTGCTATGTAAACACAATACATGAGACATACATACATACTTTTCTCCTAAGTGTTAAGGATTCCTGTTTAAGTTCCTAATATAGATTTCTTCAAACAAAATGCACAGATAATTTTGGGGGGAGTTAACCAAAGTGTTTTCTATTCCTCTCATCTGGTTTGCACACATAAATGGTGCCTCTGGGTACACCATGAAAAGAGCTTTAATTAAGAGCAAACACACTTGGGTTTTACTTATCTTGGGTCCACTAACCAGATTCAAGATAAAGAGTTCCTTGCGGGGAGAGGGTTGTGGGGCAGATACTTGTTTTCCCCAAAACTTTCTGTCTACTTCTGCAGTTATATTAAAAAAAAAAACAAGCCACATATATTCTGTAGGATTATTTACGACCTCTGGAGAGAATGAACACGCAGCATTAGTGTGCATGGATACTGTCATGTGTTAAAAGAAACACACTTGCAGTGGGCCTGTAACTACAGAATTCTGAGTTTGAATTTCAGGGTTTATTGGGGTAAGGGAGTGATTCATAGGGATGTTGATATTTTAGTATTTTCTATTCAACATGGGAATTTAGAGATTATCCTAGGAGAAATGAAGGGGAAAGCTATATGTCTCAACTCTTATTTTTAATGAGGATGAATTTGCAGGGATGTCAAAAATTGGATAGTCTATCTGCCAAATCTCTGTTTTACATATGCACTTTTTTTTTTGCCATCTTATTCATGTCAAAAGGTGTTGCCAAGAATCATTCCTGTCATGGTGTTTTGTGCCAGCACTGTCCGAATAAGAAGCTGTTCAATGTGAGAAAGAACTGGCTTCAGAGGCACAAATGCTGTATTAGTGTTGGAAGTATTCCTGTGTGGAAGCTTCTCTGCTTCACACTGAATAAAACTGTGTGATATTTACCACCATTTAATCCAGAGACACCCCTCCCTCCTTCTACTTATAGTAACTGCACTGTGGTATTGTTTTTTTAACTACATCTGGACTGCAAATATAAAAAATGCCTCAGCTGCAAGTAGAGTTGTGACAATAAGACAAAATTCTTGCCATTACTGCTTTCACTCAAAGCCCTGAAACTCTTGCTTATGATTCTATCTCCCAAAGTGAAACCCCTCAGCAAACCTCTCTAAGCCTCAGCATCCACACTGGAAAATTAGAAATTATAATACCCTCCACACACAAAAAAAAGTTGCCAAGACTTAAAATTATAACCTTCATATGTCATTTAGCACACACAGCACAGGAGACATCAACAATAAATGCTATTGGAAGGGAAGTAGGGTGCAGAGGTTTGTAAGCAAACACACCTAATTTCTATCCTGCTCTACTACTTAAAAACTGTGTAACCTTCACCTTAAACTGGCCGACATAATTTCTCTGAGCCTCAGTTTCTCAGAATGAATCAGAATGATATATTACCTATCTCATAGACGTGGGATAATGAAATGTGATAATACATCTAAAGTGCTTACCACAGTGCCGACACATTCTAAATGCTCTGTACATTAGCCATTATTATTAATTCATTACTTCTTGAATGTTTGGATAAATAACATATTTTAGCATACTTTCAGTAAAATCTTTGTGAAATAAGTGCATTCATAAAGACTGATATGGGACCTTCTACATATAAGTAGAGAATTACACAGCTCTAAAAAAGAGTAAATTATAGAGTACTCCTAAATTGATTAGATCATTTAAAAATCTTTCAGTCTGGATATATCCATCCTTGCACAGAGGTATACATACATTCCTGGTCCAAGTCCTATTGAGGAGTCCATAGGCTTTCTGAGCTTCCAGCTGTGTCTTCCCCTGGAACAAGCTAGATATCCAAAGGACAAGTAGCTCCAATCTGGCCCTCTGGAGTCTTGGCCTCAGCTAAACTGAACTCCTAAATCAGTTCTTTTGGCTCCTTGCTCAACAGCTCTTTGGATCCAAAATTTCATGAACTTTCATCTCCTGCTAGAGCTAGGCTTTTGGTCTCTAGTTCTCCTGGAATCCAGAGTCATTTTGTCTTATATACATGCTTGTTTTCCTATTTTCAGTTAACTCTGAATAAAAAAGTACAGACACACAAAAACTATCCATCATTCAATACAAATACACAGAGACACTCCCACCAAAAAGACCTAAGGAATGCAGTCAAAGCAATGAGAAGGAAGTCACTGAAAATGCAGTTGGAATCACAAACCTTTCAGCACCAATGGGGTTTTATGGTTGTTCCCATGTTCAGTGAAGGATGTGACATTCTGAAATTCAAAAAAAATTAAATATATATATATATATGTTTTTGCATACACTACCACATGAAAATCAATCCAGAAATATTTAAGTTCTAAAAAAAAGAAATATTTAACTTCTAAATTTTTTTAAAAGACATTTGGTTCGTTAATTCACTTTTTCAACAAATGTATAGAAAAGTAAGAATACTGGCTAACATTTATTGAGCATTTTGTGTGTCAGATACTGTTCTAAGCACTGAATAATGATAATCATAATAGGAAGTTAATAATCACAAGATCTCCTCCACCTTACTAAATAAACTGAAGCATGGAGGGGTTAAATAATTTGGCCAAAGTTCCAATGGCTAGTAAGTGATAAAACCAGGTACTTACCGTAATGTGCAAGGCACTTTGCCAGAGGCAGAGCGTACAAAAGTAATAATATCTAGTCTCTGCTTTCACGAAGTTTATGTTCAAGTGAAAAAGTCAGACAAAAAGAGTAGACAAAATAATTTCAAATAAGAACTATAAAGGGAATAGAAAGTAGGATTATGCTATGTTATGAACTGAATGGAGTCTCTCCAAAATTCCTATGTTGGAATTCCCTAGTACCTCCAAATGTGACTGCATTTGGAGATGGGGCATTTAAAGAGATCTCTAAGACTAAATGAGGTCATATTATTGGGGCCCTAATCCAACATGACTGGTGTTGTTATGAGAAGAGAGGTTGGGATACAATCAGACATAGGCAAAAGAGTGCGTGGAGACATCTGAAGAAGACAGCCATCTACAAACCAAGGAGAGAGGGCTTCAAAAGAATCCTACCCTGCTGACACCTTGATCTCAGACTTCCAGCCTCCAAAACTGTGAGAAAATAAATTTCTGTTGTTTAAGTCACCCAGTGTGGGGTCCCTTTGTTATAGCAGCCTTAGAAAATAATATAGCAATCAAAGAAGGCCTCTCTCTGAAGGGAGAATATTTAAAATTAGGACTCGCAGAGTAGAAGAAAGTCCCAGACAAAGGAAAAAGAGAGGCCTTCAGGGGAGAATTAAACACTTTGAACATTCTTCTGGTCTCAGAAGTCGTCATAGCCACTTCATTAAGTGATTACTCACAAAACACTTTATAATTTGGGAAGTGTTTTACAGCATTATTCTCAATTAATCATCATAACAGTCATAGGAGGCAGATATTAATAGATTCATTTTGCAGATGGAAACTAAGGCACCAGAGATGCCAAGTGACTAGAACTTGCACCTAGTTCCTTTGATGTCAAAACCAATATTCTTTTCATTATACTGAGGTTTCCTCTTAACCAAGACCATTCCAATTTTGTATAAAAGGCTCTAGTAATTGTAAGGCCATATCTCACAGGGAAAGACAGATTAAGAGTTGAGAAATTATAAACAGGGTAGAATTCTTCTTCATCTCTTCATGTTTCGCATCCCAACCCCCACACCCTCTTCTTATTGTCCTCTATAATGATGGTGTTATATTATGGGTTTTATTGGTTTTTAAAATCTGTTTTCATGAATAAGATATTTAAATTGCTTTAATTGCCCCCTTCACTTAGACTGGGTAGACCCATGAATTCTCTTCAAAATGGCTTTGAGTTTAACTGTAGCCTTTGCAAAATGGAATCCTCAACAACTACCTACAGTGCCTGCCAGCAGGACATGGGGAAGTAAGTGCAGGCAAGGGAGATTTCCATATAACACATGTGTTCTAAGTACAAAATTACAATAATTAGAGATGGCAAAGACTGAGAAGTCTATCTCCAGGAAGGTCAATGAAAGATTGTAAAAATGTTTAGTCTAGGCTGGTCCCATTCTCTTAATGGTACATAAAGCGAGCAAACCATATATGCTTTCTCTAGCAGACTATTACATGATCTAATCAAATATAGTTTTAACATATTTGTACAATGTCATGACCCCTAAGTCTATCATATTTCACAATTAGTTTTTTCCACTGAAGCTTGTGGGAATCAGAAAGTATAAACAGAACACACTGATTATCTATTAAAAGTTATTCAATAAGTATTTTTGAGGATCTATTTTGGAGAAGGCCCTCCATTGGTACTGTGAAGGTCATAAAAATAGTTAAGATTAAGACAAGCTCACAAAATGAATGTAAAACTCTAACAGAAAGATGTCATCCTTACTTATACCTATAATTCAAAGGCGGAATTTGTAAATGGTAGAGGAAGGATTGAGAAGGGAAAGAGGAATTCACATCTAATTGTGAACATTAGGGAGCCCTTTATGGAAGAGAAAGTACTTAAACTGGGCCTTGAAAGGTGGTTGGGATTTCAACTGGTACAGATGAAAAAGGGCCAACTTTCAGATAAAGGGAAAAAAACACGAGCAGAAATAAGAAAAAGCAAAGCCAGGGGCACCTGGGTGGCTCAGTCAGTTAAGCATCGGTCTTTTAATTTCAGCTCAGGTCATGATTTCAGGGGTGTGGAGCCTGCCTAACATTCTCTCTCTCCTTCTCCCTCTCTCTCTCTCCCCACCTCAAAAAAAAAAAAAAAAAGAAAAAGCAAAGCCATGTTAGGGGATAATTTGATGAGAGTTGGTGTATGGGAATGATTATTTGTAAACAATATAGAGAGCACAGGCATTTAAGTAAGGGGGGATCTAACAGTGAATGCCTACTATGTACCAGGCCACAATCTGGACTATTACATATGAGTTTATACTTCAGTCCCCAAATCCAAACACAACACACTAACGTGGAGAAACTGAGGCTTACGGGATTCAAACAGAGTCAGCAATGGGAATGACATGAATAGAACTATGCTCCAGATGATGAGTCTTACAACCATTTAGGAAGAATACCTATCTATTATCAGAAACAAGGAAGTGAAGAAAAGATGATTTAGGATCAGGATAATGACATCCTGACTTTGAAGTAAGTAAAAGACAGGTAAGTAGAGATTTCCAAATAGTAATTTTAAACTTAAGGATGGAACTGATTTGAGAGGTCAGAGCTCGATATAGATTTGAAAATCATTCCTACAGAGGCAATAGTTTAAGTCATGGAAAGCACAAGATAGCAGAAGGAAAAATTAAAAGAAAATGATGGAAGACACAACCTTGGGAAACACACTACTAGGGGCAAGACGAAGAAGGCATGCCAGTGAAGCTGAGAAAAATGGAAAAATGAAAGAAATACTAAGGTGGAGAATAGCAAAGCTCAAATTCTCATCATATAATAATCATAAATCTCTCCACAAAACTGGAGATGAAGATGAAAGGGATAAAGGAAGAGGAAAAGAGAGTAAAGAGGCTTGAGAAAAACATGGAAGATTTTGAAAGGTGTGGGAAATGGAACAGGGAGTCAATCTGACAGGAATGAAAATATTGCCAAAAGCAGCAATGAGGTCCAGCTAATGTTAAAGCAAGGCTTTGTGGTGGAGTCAAGAGAGGGGATACCGGGACTTTGTCTAGGAATACGGATAGCCTATGAACAAAAACAAGTCATGAAATAACAAGAAGTCAAGGGGAAAGGAGAATAGATGGTTGTAGAACCCATAGTGGAGCCCAGACTGAGAAGAGAGACAAGTAAATTCTGCTTTTTCCCTTTGTCTCTGACATTCCCAATTGTGGCTGAAATGATTTTTTTTAAATGTAAAGATCAATGGCATTCAAACTTTAAATATTCAAAATGAGCCTCTGAACCCACTTTGTTTCCCTTGGGAAAACAGGTACATCAGCCATACTAAAGGAAATAAAATATCTATATCGTTCAACAGTGTTGAATTTGACCAAATTACCCCTTGTGATTACCAAGCTATAAACCAAATTCTGACTTCATATAAGGCCTAATGGCCTTCACATTTTTCTGTATGGAAGGCGGCATGATCAAGTAGAAAGAACTCAAGTTTGGAGTCAGAGAGATTCATAAGGAGAATCTTTGCATTATCATTTACTAGTAATGTAACATGAGGAAGTTATGTTTCCACTGTGAGTTCATTTACTTAGAGACAGGATTTAAAGGTGCACTCACTAGGTATATGCAAACCGAACAAATATGTACTCCAATGATATTGATTAAGTGCCTTTAATATGCCAGATTTATGTAAGAAACTGGGATTAAAAAAGATGAATAAGACACCAAAGAACAATTCTACATACAAGGAACTAGCAGTCTAGAGAACGGGCATTTAAATACATACAATGCAGTAACAATAAAAATATGCAGAAGATGCAGATGAAATACAGAGATGGGAATGAATATCTATTTTAAAAGGTGTGCAGGAGGGCAGGTGTTTAGGAAAACTTCCTGGAGAAAGTGACAGCTGTCATTTCCAAGTACTCCATAGATAAATGTTCCCTCCTCCTTGTATACATATTTATAGATAGACCTTGAAAACCTAAAGACCATTACTTCCAAAAGATTATTTTGTGTTGCTTGAAAACTGATCATAATCTCCATGTGTTTTTCTCCTCTTTAATCTCCTCTAGACTACTGGAATTTTATTTTATTTTAATTTTTATTTTTATTTTATTTTTTTAAGATTTTATTTATTCATTTGACAGAGATAGAGACAGCCAGCGAGAGAGGGAACACAAGCAGGGGGAGTTGGGAGAGGAAGAAGCAGGCTCATAGCAGAGGAGCCTGAT
>NC_048219.1:47327284-47332175 GCF_002007445.2 Ailuropoda melanoleuca
TTTTATTTATTCATTTGACAGAGATAGAGACAGCCAGCGAGAGAGGGAACACAAGCAGGGGGAGTGGGAGAGGAAGAAGCAGGCTCATAGCAGAGGAGCCTGATGTGGGGCTCGATCCCAGAACTCCGGGATCACGCCCTGAGCCGAAGGCAGATGCTTAACGACTGAGGCACCCAGGCGCCCCTAGACTCCTGGAATTTTAAAGATGGAAAGGGCCATAGAGATCCCAATCCAAATCTCTAATTTTATAGGCGAGAAAACCAGAGCCCAGAGAGCTCCAGTGACATATTTGTCCATAATTACACAGACAGCAGGGCTGAGCCCAAACTAAGATCTCTCTTGTTTCCACTTCATAAACCCAGAATCAAGTGCCAAAAAAAATCTCTTTAGAAATGTTTTTGACACCAAATGATAATTATCTTTGGAGTAGTGATAGCACTGCTTCTCTCCCTCCTAAGGGTTGCCAGGCCTTTCTTTTACTAAAATCTTGTTATTGTCCACTCCAATGATATCTCATCTACTTTGAACTCCTTCTTTCCTCTGTCAATTATCCCTCAGTTTTCTAAGGGATTGGGTTAAATAATACCAATAGGAAATGATGCATTATCAATCTTTTTAATACTGATGATAACTACTGTCTTCAGATTATGTTCCCTTTTTTTTCATAAATCCTAAACATATTCTAGGCAGTACAGCAAATGGCACAAATAATACCTTGACCTGTAACTGACATAACATAAGGAGCAATGGAAGCATTTTCCGTGCAACATCCATATATTTTTAAAGCATAGGAAAGTGCTGAAGCCACTTAGATTTTGAAGCCTGGCACATGGGGAAAAGAGACGTTTCCGTCAATCATTTGATACCTGAGATACCTATCTCATTAAAATCCAGGCTTCTTTGATGATCCTATTGACTGAGTGAAAACATACCCATGGTACTCTTAGGGAATTAATATGAACCAAGAATGTTTTTCATTTGGTCTTTAAACTTTGCTTTCTAGATATTCAAAATATCTTCCTTAAAGTCTTCTTACTTTTGTCATCTTCTTCAAGCACAGTCTTTAATGAAAATAGAAAAAGGCTTATTCTGATTTTGCAAAGAGATATGAGGAAACAGGTAAAAGAATTCTAGAATTTTAATTAAGGTTAAATAAAGTGTGTAGTTTTTTGACGTATTTGAATGGCTGACATTTTTGTTTTTGAACCTGGCCAACACTGGTTTTGATAGTCTGCAAAGATCCAATTTTCTAGATATTTGCCAACTCCACGATTCACTTTATGTAATATTTACCTAAAATCACACATATAAGTCTTCTGAATTTGCATGATAAATGTCTTTTTGAACAGTGTAGATTTATGATTGGAAAAAAAAAAAAAGAAGAAACCACTTGTGCTCACATTGATCAACAGCTCTCCTTCCATCTTTCTATAAGAAAGGCCTGAAAACTTGAACATCCACTTTATACTTATCTCAAGAATTATTTTAGAATAACTACTTACAAATCCCCTAGTACAAGGAATATACAAATTTATATATTTCCAAAAGGGATGGAAAGGATCAGAAAATGGTCTTGCTATCCTCTTGCATGTTTGTAAATGTTCTTTGGTAACTGCATATGTCAAACAGTATTCAAATCATTATAATAAAGTGCTCCTTTACCTATTTTATACGGAATGATAGTTGCTTACCATATCCTAATTGTTTCCAAACATCCCACCAGTTTGCCATCCAGTAATTCACTAAAAAGAAGTAATGGAGAAGAAAAAATCTGGTGCTCAGTTACTTAAAACACAAGCCACGTTATCAAGAATGATGAAAGACGGCTAAGAGAAAGTAAGACATGCAAATGTCCTCTATTAGTACAAAAGAAAAAGAATGCATATTTCCTCAATAAGGGGGACAGTCAGCTACACTCAGTACTGTCTAATTCAGGGCTATCTGAACTTTTTGGTCCTTTTTCCTACTCTCATCCCACTTCTGGAAAAGAATCTATTCATAGTGGAGGATAAAGGTTACTGAATAAGACTATAATAGAAAGTATATAATTTAGAGTCATTGTATCCTACATCTATATAATTTCTATAACTCTTTAGTATAAATAATAGAAAACACTTCAGTATGTTGGCTCTGTGTGTTTCCCCATTATACCATTTGTAAGTTGCAATCATTCATTTTTAGCCTAAACTTTTCTTTGTACATGGTATTAAAAGCCACAGTCAAGTTAGATTGTTGGGATATACTTTATGCAAGGGTCATCTAGAAGATTAAGTACACAAACACAACCAACCCTCAGAAGCTAACTCATGTAATTATTACTTTTCTAGCTTCCATAACTTGTGGCTGGCATGCTATTTCTTATCTCAAAATTCTGCTAAAATTACTTGTTTAGCAACAAGAAAATCTAACAGATGTTTTAAGTTCTGCAAGCGTACTGTCCACATTCCTATTTCTCAAAGAGAGATCTACAGCCAATGAAGTTTAAATACACTGTAAAAAGCCTAGCAATGTGGAATGTGATTTGTCACCGTTACATTCCATATGACAGGCAAGCTGACTGCATGGTGAATTTTGCATCAGCCAAGCAAGAGACTAATTGAGAGAATACATCAAGTTTTAAAAGTCTACTACAAATGCATATGTTTATCAGTCATATTCTAAATGGAGCTTAACTCAGAGAGAATGACATGGCTATTAGGCTTTATTGGGCTGGATTACATAATGCAAAGAGAGCTGGATCTACAGCCAAAATAATTGAGTTTGAGTCCCTCACCATTGATGTGCTGTGTGGCCCAAAGTAAAACTTAACTCTTAACCTCTCTGTATCCTAATTTTTCATCTGTTTTTTTTTAAATTATCAAATGAAACTAACTTACAAATAAAATAAGGTAGGTGGAGAGTACTTGGAAAATTTGGACACTCCATATACACACAGATAATTGCTATTGTTATTATCCAGACATTTCAAGAAAAGGATTCTTGGCTTGTGTTGTAGCTATTGGCTACATACATATTTATAGACAATTCAATAATTTGCTCATTTGGGATTTGGAGTTTGAATCATCTGAATAATGACAGAGTTTCACTCTTCTAAGACCAGTCTATACAACACAAAACAGCATGGAGCCTTTGTGCATGGGAACCTCTAGATGGCCAAACTCAAGCCAAGCTAGAAAATCTCACTGTCAATTAGCAATGACTCTGAAAGTTTAAGTTCCTTGATCATTGCTTCAAATATCCCATTAGTTTAAGAAACCTGGCCATAATTGTTCTGGTAATTCTCATCCTGATTCATTTATTACTGGGAAACTTGGCTATTGTCTTAGTCCATGCAAGCTGCTATAGCAAAATGCCACAGACTAAGTGGATTATAAACAATAAAAACTTATTTCTCTATAGTTCTGGAGACTGGAAGTCCAAGATCAGGGTGCCAGCATGGTTAGGTTCTGGTAAAAGAACTCTTCTGGGTTGCAGATTACTGACTTCTTTCTGTATCCTCACATGGTGGAAGAGGCTAGAGAGTTCTGTGGGGTCTCTTCTTATAGCTCCATTCATGAGGGCTCCACCCTCAAGACCTAATAACTTCACAAAGGCCCTACTTCCTAATACCATCACAGTGGGTATTAGGATTTCAATGTATGAAATTTGGGGAGACACAAACATTTAGACCACAACACTTTGCAAATAAACTGTAGTCCTAATAAAAAGAAAAAAACCGAATGTCAAAATTTATAAAAATTGAGTAACTTAGAACAAGAGACATAGCTAAAGATGTTGTCCCCTCTTCTTCCTATTCCTAATATCACCTGCTAGCCATTTTTTCCAAAATTCAGTGTCTGGTCGTATTCTACCATCCAACTACCCAGCAGAGAAAACACCTGCTATGGTTTTAGAAATACGATACAAAGGAAAATTAAGAGGTTGTAACTAGCCAGAATATCTTATTAGAAACAGAAAACATTTTGATATCCCAGGAGGTACTTCAGTGTTCTTCACTGCTGAATAAACCACAGTAATAGCCCCATATTATTAGGTGTGTGTTTATATATATATATATATATATATATATATATATATATATATATAAAATTACTGGTAGGTCTTCAGTGGAAGCTCCATATATGATTAAAACCCCAAGAGAAGTATGAGGCCTCAAGCCCAGTGTAATATCAAAGTACTTGGCTTCTCACACAAAGCTAAAAAAAGAAGGTTACAAACTCTTCTAGAACAGCAAGCATTCTGCTTCTTCTGTCTGCCTCCTTACACCTAATCTGGAGATATATTACAAGTTTACTAAATGGCTATTGCTCTGGCCTGAATGTTTGTGTCCCCCCAGCATTCACATGGTGGAATCCTAATGCCCAATGTGATAATGTTATGAGGTGTGGCCTTTGGGAGGTGATAAGGTAATGAGTGCATAGCCCTTATAAAGGGATTAGTGTTCTTATAAAAGAGAACCCAGAGAGCTCTCTAGCCCCTTCCACCATGTGAAGATATATGAGAAGTCTGCAACCCAGAGAGGAGCTCCCATTTGACTATGCTGGCACCCAGATCTCAAACTTCCAGCCTCCTGAACACAAGATAAATTTCTGTTTTTTATATATGATATTTTGTTACAGCAGCTGAAGTGAACTAAGATAGTTATTGTTTGACTAAAGGTTATAGTAAACAAGATTTCTATACATATTAGAATTAATGTCATCTGAAATGGAGTATTCTTTTTTTAAATTTTTTATTAGTATGTTCAATTAGCCAGCATATAGTACATCATTGGTTTTTGATGTACTATTCATTAGTTGTGTATAACACCACTACAAGTGCCCTCCTTAATACCCATCACCCGATTACCCCATCCCTCCACCATCCTCCCTTCTGTAACCCTCAGTTTGTT